>NC_057810.1:130837611-131137611 GCF_018294505.1 Triticum aestivum | reverse complement strand
TCGGCATCCTCAACATCGTCATCCTCATCTTCAATTATCCACCGAGTATAGCCATCCATGAAACCAGTCATGAGCAGGTGCGCTTCGACACGACCATCGTCATGGGGGTCGAGCCAAACTATTCCTTTGCATTTTCGACACGGACATAAAACCTCTGTCCGGTTATTTTCTTTCATGTCCTGCACCGCCGACCGCAACCACCTGTCCACCATCGTTCCACTGACCATCGTCAACTCTGCACGGTAATAATAAACAAATTGATTATAAAAATGCATGCATGCATCAAAGTCATACAAAAATTCGGCATGACCTTCCCTAAAAATAGGACATATATGGATCTAGAGTTTGCCCGGAATTCGCCGAAACGGAAATAAATCGACATTTCGGCAAAACATAGGCAACTCAAAAGCACAATTTGGCGTCAACTCATGCCACACACACAATTTCCACAAACATATCACACACACATAAACATATTTCCATTTTGCAAAAGCATGAAATTTTCATCACCTCTATCTCGAGATCGAGCACACGGTGGAGATGATGTTGTAGGGAGATCAAAAGTGCACAAAGCTCTTCTTGACAAAGATAGATCTAGTTAGGGGGCAAATAGGTCACTTAACTAAATCCTACATCTACCTAGCTACCTAATTTGGGAGGAGACAACTTCAACTAGTGGAGGGGAAAGGAAAAAGAGAAAGGAGATGCATTAATGGAGGTGGTGTAGTTAGGTAGGAGTAATGAAGAGAGAGAAAGGTAGATAGAAGAGAGAGAGAGTAATGGGGGAGAAGTATTGAGGAAGAAGAAGAGTGAGAGTGGGAGCATGTGGGAGGTAGGGGAAAGGGAAGAGAGGAGGGGGAGGGGAGGGACGGGTGGGGAAAAGGTGGTGGGTTGGTGCGGATTAGCAGTAGCGCGGGAGCTAAAACGCGCTGCTGCTAAGGAAGTAGCAGCAGCGCGCTTTGGGGAATGGCGCTACTGCTAACCGGGACCAAAAAGTGTGCCAATTTGAAATTTAGCAGCAGCGACCTCAGAAAAAGCGCGCTACTACTACATCCATATCAGTAGCGCAGTTCACGGCACCGTGCTACTGCTAAATGGAGTTTGGTGGACACCATCGGTCGATATTTGTAGCAGCGCGGTTTACAACGAGCGCGTTACTGCTAAAAATGTATCAGTAGCGAGTTTCCCTCACACGCGCTACTACTAACTAGGAGCAGCGCTCCTTTTTGAGCCGCACTACTACTAAGATTCGGTGTATAGGCTTTTCCCTAGTAGTGTGCGGGCGCCAAATTGAGACTCGGGTTAGACTAGGTAGTGGACTAGGAGGTTGCTGACGCGGTTTGGGAGGCGGAGATTCTCTCACCAGAGAGGATCGTGCCGGAGCCCGAAGCGGATCGGGGTGGCCGGAGTCGAGGAAGAAGACCTCCTCAAGGTCCTCCTAGTGGCTGGGCATGGTTCTGGTGAGGTGGAGGGGTGGTGCTTGGTGTAAGGCGAGCTCGGTGCGCTATTTATAGCCGGCCCGAGGCGGTTGCCGAGAACGGGATAACTCCGGCGAGTGATTATGGTGAGGCAGTGGTCGGGCATGTGGTTTTGGTGGCTAGGCGGCTGCGGATTGGTCCACTGGTTCCATCCCGGGGCTAAGCTTGGCAAAACTTGGGTGATACTCCAAGTTCTCGACGGAACGGCCTCGCGGGCACGTCGGCGGCAGGGAGCGCGCCCTGTGCTTCTCAGGCCACGGCGACGGTGCTGCAGCGTGCACATGGGAAGGGATGGCCACGCAGAGGCTTCTGGTGGCTTGGGCGGTGCTGGATGGCACCGAAAGGAAGGGCTGGCCCATGCTGGCCGCCACGGGTGGTTCTGCCACCGCAGAAGACGCCGACGTTGATGTGCCATGTCACCACCGACGCTTGCACCCGTCCAAACGATTGTGCGGCGCACTGGATAAGGAGAAGGAGCAGGGAGCAAGGCGCCAACATGCACACTGGTGAGATTGACGCTGCGGCTCTGAAGAAACGACACTGACGACAGACTGAATCACTGAACTTTCTGAATTTTATAGAAATAGTGCATGCCAGGTGTTCGACGAAATGTTTTTGGCATGAGGAAAATTTTTCTGGAGTTGGGGCTTGGTGAGGTATTCTCTTGATGCATCTGGGGACTGCCTGAATTATCTCAGATTTTGAGGAGAAGAAAAATAATGAATTTCATCAAAAATGGCAAATCTGGTTCAAACTTGCAGCAAGCATATTTTGAGAAATTTGAACTGTGGACAAGTGGATCTTGATGGATCTAGGTTGAGGGTACTAAGGACTAGCCAGGGGAGTTCATTTGAGACCAAGACTCAAAGGGATTCTGGTGGTTCCTTTGTAAGTCACCAAGGTCCAAAATAAAAGACAGAAATTGTTTTGAGGATAAAATAAATAGAATAAAAATAAAAAATGGGTTGGAACTTGCTGGAGTTGGATGTTTGACTTGACCCAATTTAGGGGGTGGATTTGGAAGAAGATATCAACATGTGACATGGCAAAAGAGAAATTTTTAAAAAGGGAAAAGAATGAAAACCAAAATCCACAGGATTTCTTTTTAATAGAAATAATTGCAAAATCCTCCAATATTATTTGTGTTGAGCCAACACAATTATGAAAAACCCTTAAGACCAAAGATCAAGGTTGAGAAGGATCTTTCTAAAAAAATATTTGTCATGAAAAGGATTTGAGAAGAAGAGTCCCTCTTTTTAAAAAAATAATCAAATACCCTCCTTTAAATCCAATAAAGATTTTAATAAAAACCAAATCAAAATTTTTGGAGTGTTACACTCATCTCCCTTGCATTACATTATTTGTCATTTGCCTTTCGTTTTCCTCTCGCCCACTTCACCCTTGCCATTTTATTCGCCCTCTCTTTCCCGTTCTCCTCTCTCTTTCGCTTGCCTTTTTTGTGCTTGTGTGTTGGATTGCTTGTCACGATGGCTCAAGATAATACCAAATTGTGTTATTTTTCCAATACCAATAATAATGATTTCCTTAGCACTCTGATTGCTCCTCTTAATGATGCTGAATCTTGTGAAATCAATGTTGCTTTGTTGAATCTTGTTATGAAAGATCAATTCTCCGGCCTTCCTAGTGAAGATGACGCTACTAATCTAAACAACTTTGTTGATTGTGTGATATGCAAAAGAAGAAATAAACGGATAATGATATTGTTAAAATGAAGTTATTTCCGTTTTCACTTCGAGATCGTGCTAAAACATGCTTTTTGTCTTTGCCTAAAAATAGTATTGATTCTTGGAATAAGTGTAAAGATGCTTTTATCTCTAAGTATTTTCCTCCCGCTAAGATCATCTCTCTTAGGAACGATATTATGAATTTTAAATAACTTGATCATGAGCATGTTGCCCAATCTTGGGAAAGAATGAAATTAATGATTTGCAATTGCCCTACTCATGGTTTGAATTTATGGATGATCATACAAAATTTCTATGCCGGATTGAATTTTGCTTCTAGAAATCTTTTAGATTCAGCCGCGGGAGGCACTTTTATGGAAATCACTTTAGGAGAAGCTACTAAACTCCTTGATAACATTACGGTTAATTATTCTCAATGGCACACCGAAAGATCTACTAGTAAAAAGTGCATGCTATAGAATAAATTATTGTTTTGAGTGGAAAGATGGATGAACTTATGAAATTGTTTGCTACTAAGAGTGCTCCTATTGATCCTAATGATATGCCTTTGTCTACTTTGATTGAGAATAATAATGAATCTATGGATGTGAATTTTGTTGGTAGGAATAATTTTGGTAACAATGCGTATAGAGGAAACTTTAATCCTAGGCCGTTCCCTCGTAATTCCTCTAATAATTATGGTAATTCCTACAACAACTCTTATGGAAATTTTAATAAGATGCCCTCTGATTTTGAGAATAGTGTTAAAGAATTTATGATCTTTCAAAATAATTTTTATGCTTTGCTTGAAGAAAAAAATGCTTAAAGTGGATGATTTGGCTAGGAACGTTGATAGACTTTTTGTTGATGTTGATTCTTTGAAACTTAGATCTGCTCCACCTAAGCATGATATCAATGAGTCTCTCGAATCCATGAGAATTTCCATTGATGAGTGCAAAGAAAGAACCGCTAGGTTGCGTGCTAAGAAAGATTGCTTTGTAAAAGCATGTTCTTCTAGTTTCCATGAAAATAATGATGAAGATCTAAAAGTTATTGATGTGTCCCTATTAAATATTTGTTTTGCAATATGAATCTTGATAATAATGGGACTGGAGTGAAGGAAATATGCCCTAGAGGCAATAATAAAGTTATTATTTATTTCCTTATTTCATGATAAATGTTTATTATTCATGCTAGAATTGTATTAACCGGAAACATAATACATGTGTGAATACATAGAAAAACATAGTGTCACTAGTATGCCTCTACTTGACTAGCTTGTTGATCAAATATGGTTGTGTTTCCTAACCATAGACATGAGTTGTCATTTGATTAACGGGATCACATCATTAGGAGAATGATGTGATTGACTTGACCCATTCCGTTAGCTTAGCACTTGATCGTTTAGTATGTTGCTATTGCTTTGTTCATGACTTATACATGTTCCTATAACTATGAGATTATGCAACTCCCGTTTACCGGAGGAACACTTTGTGTGCTACCAAACGTCACAACGTAACTGGGTGATTATAAAGGAGCTCTACAGGTGTCTCCAAAGGGACATGTTGAGTAGGCGTATTTCAAGATTATGATTTGTCACTCCGATTGTCGGAGAGGTATCTCTGGGCCCTCTCGGTAATGCACATCACTATAAGCCTTGCAAGCAATGTAACTAATGAGTTAGTTACGGAATGATGCATTACATAAACGAGTAAAGAGACTTGCCGGTAACGAGATTGAACTAGGTATTGAGATACCAATGATGAAATCTCGGGCAAGTAACATACCGATGACAAAGGGAACAACGTATGTTGTTATGCGGTTTGACCGATAAAGATCTTTGTAGAATCTGTGGGAGACAATATGAGCATCCAGGTTCCGCTATTGGTTATTGACGGGAGACGTGTCTCGGTCATGTCTACATAGTTCTCGAACCCGTAGGGTCCGCACGCTTAAGATTTCGATGATAGTTTTATTATGAGTTTATGAGTTTTGATGTACCGAAGGAGTTCGGAGTCCCGGATGTGATCGGGGACATGACGAGGAGTCTCGGAATGGTTGAGACATAAAGATCGATATATTGGACGACTATATTCGGACACCGGAAGTGTTCCGGGTAGTTTCAGAGAAAACCGGAGTGCCAGAGGGGTTACCGGAACCCCCCGAGGGAGTATTGGGCCTTAGTGGGCTTTAGGGAAGAGAGAGGGCAGCAGCCCAAGAGGTGGTGTGCCCCCTCCCATGAGGGATCCGAATTGGACTAGGGGAGGGTGTGGCACCCCCCTTTCCTTCTCCTCTTTCCCTCTCCTTCCTTCCCCCTTCCCTCTTCCTAGTTGGACTAGGAAAGGGGAGTCCTACTCCTACTAGGAGGAGGACTCCCCCCTCCTTGGCGCGCCTCAAAGGGTTGGCCGGCCTCCCCCCTTGATCCTTTATATACGGGGCAGGGGGGCACCTCTAGGAGACAAAAAACAACGATTGATCTCTTGATCTCTTAGCCGTGTGTGGTGCCCCCCTCCACCATAGTCCTCCTCGATAATATTGTAGCGGTGCTTAGGCGAAGCCCTGCGATGGTAGAACATCAAGATCGTCACCACGCTGTCATGCTGACGTAACTCTCCCTCGACACTCGGCTAGATCGGAGTTCGAGGGACGTCATCGAGCTGAACGTGTGCTAGAACTCGGAGGTGCCGTAGTTTCGGTGCTTGATTGGTCGGGCCGTGAAGACGTATGACTACATCAACCGCGTTGTTCTAACACTTCCGCTTTTGGTCTACGAGGGTACATGTAGAACTCTCTCCCCTCTCATTTCTATGCATCACCATGATCTTGCGTGTGCGTAGGATTTTTTTTTGAAATTACTACGTTCCCCAACATGGAGATGAGTCAACTTTAGTTAAAAGGCATCGCAATGAATCGGAGTTTTTAGATCTTGATGCTAAATTTGGTAAAAGTGGGACTAGAGAGGTCAAAACTTTACATAGCAATGAACCCACTATTATGGATTTCAAGGAATTTAATTATGATAATTGTTCTTAATAGATTGTATTTCCTTGTTGCAATCCATGTTGAATTCTCCTCATGCTTATAGTCAAAATAAAGCTTTTACCAAACATATTGTCGATGCTTTGATGCAATCTTATGAGGAAAAACTTGAATTGGAAGTTTCTATACCTAGAAAATTTTATGATGAGTGGTAATCTACTATAAAAATTAAAATTAAAGATCATGAATGCTATGATTTATGTGATTTGGGTGCTAGTGTTTCCACGATTCCGAAAACTTTATGTGATGTGCTAGGTTTCCATGATTTTGATGATTGCTCTTTAAATTTGCACCTTGCGGATTCCACCATTGAGAAACCTATGGGAAGGATCAATGATGTTCTTATTGTTGCAAATAGGAATTATGTGCCCGTAGATTTTATCGTTTTTGATATGGATTGCAATCTTTCATGTCCTGTTATTCTTGATAGACCTTTCCTTAGAACGATTGGTGCAATTATTGATATGAAGGAAGGAATATTAGATTCCAATTTCCATTAAGGAAAGGCATGGAAAACTTCCCTAGAAAGAAATTCAAATTACCTTATGAATCTATCATGCTAGCTACTTATGAATTGAATGCCAAAGATGACAATACTTAGATCTATTCTCGCTTTTATGCGTAGCTAGGGGCGTTAAACGATAGCGCTTGTTGGGAGGCAACCCAATTTTATTTTTGTTCCTTGATTTTTTGCTTCTGTTTACTAATAAATATTTCATATAGCCTCCGTTTTGATGTGGTTTTATGTTTTAATTAGTGTTTGTGCCAAGTAGAACCTATAGGATAACCTATGGTGATAGTTAATTTGATTCTACTGAAAACAGAAACTTTTGCGCGCACGAGAATAATTTTAGTAAATCACAGAAACGTGTTTTGCGTTGATTCTTTTTGCAGTAGATCAATAGACAAATTGCCAATGACTTCCCATTTTTGTAGGAGTTTTAGAGTTCCAGAAGTATTCGAAAGTTGTAGATTGCTACAGACTGTTCTGTTTTTGACAGATTCTGTTTTTCGTGTGTTGTTTGCTTATTTTGATGCATCTATGGCTAGTATCGAGGGGTATGAACCATAGAGAAGTTGGAATACAGTAGGTTTAATACCAATATAAATAAAGAATGAGTTCATTACAGTACCTTATGTCATGGTTTTTCTTTCTTGCACTAACAGAGCTTATGAGATTTCCTGTTGAGTTTTGTGTTGTGAAGTTTTCAAGTTTTGGGTAAAGATTTGATGGACTATGGAATAAGGAGTGGCAAGAGCCTAAGCTTGGGGATGCCCATGGCACCCCAAGATATCCAAGGACAACCAAAAGCCTAAGCTTGGGGTTGCCCCAGAAGGCATCCCCTCTTTCGTCTTCGTTTATCGGTAACTTTACTTGGAGCTATATTTTTTATTCACCACATGATATGTGTTTTGCTTGGAGCGTATTGTATGATATGAGTCTTTGCTTTTTAGATTACCACAATCATCCTTGCTGTACACACCTTTTGGGAGAGACCCACTTGATTTGGAATTTTTTAGAATACTCTATGTGCTTCACTTATATCTTTTGAGCTAGATAATTTTTGCTCTAGTGCTTCACTTATATCTTTTAGAGCACGACGGTGGCTTAATTTTGTAGAAATTGTTGATCTCTCATTCTTCACTTATATTATTTTGAGAGTCTTTTAGAACATCATGGTTTTTGCTATGGTTATAAAATTGGTCCTATAATGATGGGCATCCAAGTTGGGTATCATAAAAACTATCATATAAAGTGAATTGGATGCTATGATCAATTTGATGCTTGATAATTGTTTTGAGATATGTGGATGGTGATATTAGAGTCATGCTAGTGGAGTAATTATGAATTTAAAGAATACTTGTGTTGAAGTTTGTGATTCCCGTAGCATGCACGTATAGTGAACCGCTTTGTGATGAAGTTGGAGCATAATTTATTTATTGATTGTCTTCCTTATGAGTGGCGGTCGGGGACGAGCGATGGTATTTTCCTACAAATCTATTCCCTAGGAGCATGCACGTAGTACTTTGTTTTCAAAGGCTTGTAGATTTTTGCAATAAGTATATGAGTTCTTTATGACTAATGTTGAGTCCATGGATTATACGCACTCTCACCCTTCCACCATTGCTAGCATCTCTTGTGCCGCGCAACTTTCGCCGGTACCATACACCCACCATATACCTTCCTAAAAACAGCCACCATACCTACCTATTATGGCATTTCCATAGCCATTCCGAGATATATTGCCATGCAACTTTCCACCATTCCTTTTATTAAGACATACATCATCATTGTCATATTGCTCTTTGCGTGATCATGTAGTTGACATCGTATTTGTGGAAAAGCCACCTTCATAATTCTTCCATACATGTCACTCTTGATTATTGCATATCCCGGTACACCGCCGGAGGAATTCCTATAGAGTCATATTTTGTTCTAAGTATCGAGTTGTAATCTTGAGTTGTAAGTAAATAAAAGTGTGATGATCTTCATCATTCGAGCATTGTCCCAAGTGAGGAAAGGATGATGGAGACTATGATTCCCCCACAAGTCGGGATGAGACTTCGGACTTTATAAAAAAAAAAGAAAGGCCAAAAAAAAGAGAAAGGCTAAATAAAATAAAAAAATGAGAGAAAAAGAGAGAAGGGACAATGCTACTATCCTTTTTACCACACTTGTGCTTCAAAGTAGCACCATGATCTTCATGATAGCACTACAAAAAAATACACTTCCGTGATGATACATGTTTGCCATAGTAGGTCGCGTTTTTTGTCATGCATGTACATCCATGACGATTTTATGATAGAATCAAGAGAGTCATACCTGTGCTGTCGTAGAAGTGTTCAATGACATTACCAAAATTACCATCACTGAAGTGTCCACTTCCATGACGATAAATCGCGCGACACAGAAGTGCTTTCGTCAAGGGTGACCGACACGTGGCATCCATCGTAACGGAACACTGTTAAGCTATCGGGTCGGGTTTTGGATCCGATAACCCGTTAACAGCCCCGACCAATGGGGATTTTCCATGTGTAAAATCATCATTGGCTAGAGGAAACACGTGTCGGCTCATCGTTGGGACAGATGTCATCCACTCATTGGATAGAAGGCGCCTACGATACGTCGACACGTGGCACGGCCCAACAGAGGCCCATTCCTGTGAAAAGGCTACCCGTTTGACTTGGTCAAAAGGTGGCGGGCCGGCCCATGGAAAGTCTGTTAACGGCGTGTTCGCATATAGCCCATTTACAGCCCGCTAACCCAAGGCCCGTTACGCCCTATCCAAATTAGGCACAGTAGCCTAATCTGGGCCATCCAATATGATTCCAGCCCGTTTTCACTTCTGGCCCATGTATGGCCCATGACGTCTTTCGGCCCATATGAGGCCCTTTGTAACTCTTGGCCTATTAACGGCCCGTGGTGAAACTGGCCCGTAATGAACAGTGTATCACTTTACACCATTAACGACCCGTGGTGAAACTGGCCCGTAATGAACAGTGTATCACCTTATACCCATTAACGGCCCGTTATTCCATTGGGCCATTTCAAGCCCATGTTATCTTTTGGCCTTCTCAGAGCCCATTATTTTTGGCTCATTCCAGCATCTCATTCTTACGGCCCGTTACTATCACTTTCTGCTTGTGGGCCAAATCAGCCCGTGGTTACAATCGGCCCGTTTGTGGTCCGTTAATATGTTGGGCCGTTTTCATAGCGTCATTAAATACGACCTATTAACGATGTCCCATTATGGTCGGCCCATGAACGGACGATTCCAACTCTAACCCATTTACAACCATAATGCGGTCTGTTTGGCCCATGTTTGGCAAATCGATCACACGGTCTTATAAGGACCATTAATGATACGGCCCGCAGAAGGCCCATTGTTTCTACGGCCCATAGAAGGCCCATTGTTTCTATGGCCCGTAGAAGGCCCACCGTTTCTACGGCCCGTAGGAGGCCCAGTGTCACTACAGTAAATATTAGCCCATGGTTATTGTGGCCTAGTTTTAAAAAATAGGTTATTGCAGCAACTAGCAAACCGCAGAAAAACATCTGCAATGACTACAAGCAAACAAATAAACAAGACAACAAGGAAATAAATAAGCAAGCAACTAATGCTAGGCTATCACGGCTATTACACATATTACATCCACTAGGCATCAAAGTTCGCCACCAGTGCAAATATAGGGAAGAAAGCAGCATATCATATACACTGGTTGTCAAAGTTGGCGACCAACGCAAATAAACGCCGCAGCAAAACAAATCCAGAACTGAAACCACTTCAGAAGATCTCAAGAAACAATATCCTGGGTACCCATAATGCTGGCAAGATGCTTAGCAAGCTTATTAACTTTCTCTTGTTTGGCGCTTAAATCCTCCAGCGCTTGCTGTTGCACCAGGAAATATGCATCTGAATTTTGCAGGGACTTCCTCAATACTTTAGCTTCCTATCGCAGCACATCTGATTGATGTCTTTCAACTTGAAGTTGAGACTCAACAAGACAAACTGATTCAGGCAGCGAGTTCAAAGAGCTTGTGCTAGCAGTAGTGGCCAATAACTCGAACACTACATCAAGACATGACTTTTGGGTTCTCTCACTGTCGTCAAGATAGTTTTTATAAGCTTTCTTGGAGACCAACAGGGATGTCTCACTATCTTGAACCTTATCTGCATTACTTCCTTTACCATTGGATAATGCGGTACTGTTCTCCAATATTTTGTCCGCATTCTAAAAGAGAAACAAGCAGACACATCACATGTTTACCATGTTGTATATGAAACTCATTTTGGTAAATGAGTTCAGTAGTAAAGTGGACAGGATAATAGCATGAAACAAACATATATCTATGTACCATGGTCACTTTATGGTCTATATCATTCTAGTTTTTTTGCCAAATCAAGATAGAGACAAAGTTCAAATAATATTTGTTCAAGACAAAGCAGAATAGACAGAATATAAGTGTGGGAAACTATAGAGCAATAACAACACTTGTAATGTGCATGACATGAGAACATAACTGTTTATTCAATTGAAACTGAAATCAACATAGAGCAGGTTACAACAGTAAACCAGTTAAAGAAACAGGTTTAAAACATACCTGTTGCGCCATTGGAGTTTCAGTTCCATCCTTCAAATTTGAAAATAGTTGGTATGAGTAAATACAGTAATGCAAGAGCAATGGAGTATGAACCATAGCTACAGAACCTGACCTAAGAACAAATTTTCTTCTCCTTTAAGTGTTGAGCTGGGATTCAAAGTGGTGGTCCTCGTGCTTTGGGCACTGCAGTTCCCTTACTAACTGCTCGTGTTTGGGTGCTTTGTGGTGGAGACGGTGCTGTGTCAACTGGAACTGGGTTACTGTCTGCCGGGGTTGGGGTTAGAAGGGGTGTAGCTAGTTCTTTGTCCAACTGGGTAGGGGTACAATCTGCGAGAGTTTGGGTTATGTGTGGTGGATCTGGTCCTTGGGCAAGTACAACTGTGGTTCTATCTGCATCAACTGGTAGCACTATCTTTTCTGAAGACTGTGTTGTTACTCCCTTAGATACTGCCATCACCCTCTCCAATTCAAATGGCTGATAAACAAGAAAAGTAATTAAAAGTATAGACATTGTATGATAGACAGGTGCAATGGATAGTGGGGAATAAAAAAGAGCATGAAATAATTCATATTTATGTTGTCTAACCAAACATGATAGCATGACACAATTTCACATATATGATGGCTAACTAAACAGGATAGCATGACACAATTTCACATTATGATGGCTAACAAAAAAAGATGGAAAGACATAGTTCAAAATATGAGACTATGTAAACAGGATGACATGATATAACTATATAATGTGTTTATTAAATAGGTTGGCAGGCCATAATTCACATACATTCACAAATAGAATGCCATAATTCAAAATATGATGACTGTAAACACTAAACAGGATGAGATGATATAACTATATGGTGTCTTTATTAAATGGGTTGTCATGCCATAATTCAGATAGATGATATGTATGTACTATGTAAACATGATGGCATGATATAATTCAAATATATGATTTATATAGTAAGCAGTAAGCAGATGGCAATCCATATATGATGTAAAAACTAAGCAATGCAAGACAACATGCATGACATGGGTAATATAACCCTGCCAAGTTTGAGCATAGACCTCAGGGGGGAAATAGGACTGGTCATCAGTCTCTGAATCCTCCTCTGAGGAGCTTCTCTGTAACCAGCAAGATGTCTACTTCAGCAGGTAGCATTGTTTGCTCTGAATACCATGTTTTCACTCCAATACTTCATCACCGCTTCAAATGGCTGATGCACAGGAAAGTAGTTGAATATACAAACATTGTCGACAAATGGAACACGTAATACAAAAAAATGATAGCATAAATAATCACATACATGATGATTGGATAAACAACATGGCATTGCATAATTCACATATATATAATGCCTTTGCAACAAGATAGCATTGTATAATTCACATATATAATGTCTTGCAACAAGATGGCAATGCATAATTCACATATATGGTAATTAGACACTGAACAGGTGGCATTCACACAAAGCATGTCTAAACTAATCAAATGACATAGCAATGCGAGACACCATATACACAATATGAGCAAGATAACCCTGCCAAGTTAGAGCATACACCTCGGGAGGGGGGGATAGGACTGGTCATCTGTCTCTGAATCCTCCTCCGAGGAGCTATCCGTAACCAGCGAGATATGCACTTCGTCAGATAGCATAGTCTGCTCTGAAGACCTTGTTTTCACTCCAGAATTTGCCATCACTGTGTCAAATGGCTGATGCACACGAAGAGCAGTTGAATGTACTAACATTGTTGACAAATGTAATATGTAACGAAAAAAAGGATGGCCTTATATAATTTACATATAAGATGACTGGCTAAGCAGGATGGCATTGCAAAATTCACATATATGATGCCTGGCTAAACAAGATGGCATTGCATAATTCACATAAACGATGAATAAACTAAACAGATGGCATTCGCACAAAGGATGTCTAAACTAAGAAGATGACATATTTGATGTATAAAGCAAGCAACGCAAGACACCATATGCATTATATAACAACCATCAGCATGCCAAGTTAGAGCGAAGACCTCAGGGGGTAAATAGGAGTTGTCTTCTCCTTCTGAATCCCCCTCAGAACAGATGTCACACCCTAGCTAGTCATGCATTAGAGTGTTGCATCATGTTTACTCTTTCATCAGAAACTTGAAATGGGGATGACAGAACCCCCAGTCCCCTCTGAAACCAACTAGGGTTACTAAAATAATTTTTCAATGAACCTGAAATGCCCTTCTAAAATGCCCATCATTTTTGTCTTGGTTCAGAACCTCTGCCAAAAGTGGTGCACATTTTCCTAGGCCATCCTAGGGTTTTTGAATTAAATCATAAATATTTGAATTTGGGCATTTAAAATAATATAAAATATTTAAATGCTCAAATATCTCCAAACTAAAATGTTTCATGTTGGAAATAATCCAACTATGGGCCAGGAATAGTTTGGTGATTTTTGAAGTTGCCTAGGTATTTTATTTAATTCAACAAAGTTGCAGATATATTAAATAAAAACAGAAATAGAAAAAAAAGGGGGAAAACTTACCTGGGCTCCTCCCTGTGCGGCCCAGCCAGCTGGCCGGCCCAGCAAGCCAGCCCAGCCCACCACCGCCGTCGTCCTCCTGGCGCCAGTCGGCCAGGCGTGTGGCCGGCGCGCGCGCACGGCCGGAGCGCCACGCCACCAGCCCGTCTGCCTGCCTCCCTCGCCAGCGCGACGCCGCGGCGTTTCTTCTCGGTGCCGCCCCGATCCCCTGGCCTTATCCCTCTCTCTCTCCCGTGCTGCTCCCTCCCTCTCTCTCACGGCCGAACACCACCGTCGCCGCCGTTCGCCATAGCCGCCGTCTCCGACCACCCCTCGCTCCCCCGACTAGCTCAGGAGCTCCGCCTCGACTCCCTCTTCCTCCCCACCGCTCCACGGGTCTCCGGAAGCCCTGCATCGCCGCCACGTCGCCGTTCCCCTCTTCGGGCTCCGACCACCGTCGCCGTCAAATTCGTCGTCTCCGGCGCGTCCCCGAGCCCGCTTCGACGCCCACTGCAACCGCGGTGAGCCCCCGGATCGTTTACCCCTTCTCCCCTGATCTCTCCCGACCTCTAGGCCCTAGCCCCACCTTGGCCGAGAGCTCCACGCCGCCGACGATGTCGCCGTCGTGGCCACGGTCGCCGTAGCACCCAACCGAGCACACCATCGTGCTCCACACCTCACCAGGAGCACGTAGCACGCACCAACACCTCCCCTAACGCCCTGCAACGCCGTTCCGACCGCACCCGAACTCCGGCCGCCGCAGCCGAGCTCGCCGTCGTCAACTCCGGCCACCCCGAGCCCAACCACCACCACCAATAGTCGCGGCTCAACCTCAGCAACACGTAGATGCCTTCCGCCGTCCATTTGGTTGCCGGAATGGCAAAAAGCACTTTCGCCGCCGTCTCGGACCTCGCCGGCGTCATGTCGCCGGTGGGGTTTGACTTGTCCGACCTGGGGTTTGACCCCCCAGGGTCACTGACGCGTGGGCCCTGTCGGCCAGGTGGTTAGGTTAGCGCTAACTACTGTTAGTCAACCCCCCTGACACTGACAGTGGGCCCCAGCGCCTCTAATCCCTAATTAGGATTAAATTAAACCTGTTAAACCCCCCCTGTCACTGACGTGTGGCCCCCACACGTCAGGTTTGACTCCAGCCAGTCGCAGTTGACCACTGACGTCATGCTGACGTCATGCTGGCGCAATAATTATATTTCTGGATTTAAATTAAATCAGGAAATTCCAGAATATTATTTAAACTTCAAAAATTCATAACTTTTATTCTGTAACTCCAAATTGGACAAATTATATATGAAAAATGATCAGAAAAATCCAATCTATCCATCTGTACTATTTTCATGCATGATCAAACAAGTTAAATTGATGTTTTAAGCAGAACAAGGAAAAGCACTTTAAAAGGCCATGTTTGAGTTTGAAATTTGAATCTTTGATTCAAATTTGTTCAAACCCTTCTGGTTTTAGTTGCATTAGCCCAACACACTCATATTGCCATGTTTCATGCATGCATCATATTGTTGCACATTGTTTGGTGATGCTTGTGTATCGATGTCCTTTGCGACAGGTTCTGCCCCCGAGGAGTACCGTGATTACCCTAACGAAGAACCGTATCAGTGCATCGAACCATCAGGCAAGCAACCAACCATTTGATCATATCGATACAATCCCATGTTCTCGCTCCTGCTCTCTTTTACTGCATTAAGACAACGCGATTCAAACTGCTGTGTGCTACGGTAGTTGAACCCATTTCCTCTGCATGACCTGTCATTGCCACAGTAACTAGATGAAACCCACTAGCATGTGTAGGAGTTGATTGAGCCATATGTATGTGTTGTTCCTACCTTGCTATGCCTGCTATGCTTAGAGTCGTGTCAGGTCTGGTTCATCTGGGTGATGGGCTAGAGTGAAATGTTATGTCGGTAATGAGAGTGGTGTGGTGAACACGATTTGGTAAAGGTATCGATGAGAGGCCATGTAGGAGTACATGGTGGGTTGTTTCATTGAAGCCGACCTTAAGCACTGAGATCTGTATGTGTGATTTAAGAATCAGCTACTACCATGCATTGGGCCCGAAACCAATGGACCCTCTCGGCTTCTTATTCACCCTAGTTCTCCGTCCAGGAGTTGCAAGTAGTTTCTGGTGTTTGTAGCCTACTGGAGGCCGTGGACAGCGCTGACCGTAGGGGTGGGCTGTGATGCGGTAGGTACGTGGCCGGGTGTACCGAATACCCGTTAGGTATCTCGGGAACCCTGTTCACATCGTTCGGGGCCGTATGGGAAACCTCGGCCGGACTCCCTGCGGATGGAACCTGAATAGGCGATAAACCTGGACTGGAGGCTTAGGTGATTAGGTAGGTCGTGGCCGACACCCACGTTGGGCTTCCGCTTGAAGGTTGCCGAGTACATGTCGTGTAAACGACGGTAAGTGGTGAGAGCGTGTATGAAGAAGTACACCCCTGCAGGGTTAACATGATCTATTCGAATAGCCGCGTCCGCGGTAAAGGACTACTTGGTTGCCTATACAGTTCATAGACAAGTAAATGGAAACTACTAAAAGCCTCAAGATAAGTGTGAGTGCCGAGGATGGCTCTTCCGTAGGAAGACGGAGGTGGATCCTCGGTAGTGTATTGAAGTGGTGAGTAGTGGACTCGTGTGCGCAAAACCATTTCAAGTTGGAGTATCGTAGGATAGTCTAGCCAAGAGTCAAAGCTGGCTTGCTGCAATAACTCCACCAACCCTTCTTGATACTATGCATGTATGTAGGATCTGATGTAAGTCTTGCTGAGTACCTTTGTACTCATGTTGCTATAATCTACATTTTTACAGAAGACGCTGCAACCCCTTCTGATGGGTTCTATGTAGACGTTGACATCAACGAGTAGGCTAAAGACCCAGGTGGTGACCCTGAGCTTGTGATGGACCACGTAGTATAGCTAGGCTTTCCAAGCCTCTTTTATTTTACTAGTTGTCTGTACCCAGACAAGTTACTTCCGCTGCTGGCTTGTATGACTGTATGACTTGTATGTTGGGTCGTGAGACCCGTACCTTTGTGTATGTTATGTATGGCTCCCTGAGCCTTAAATAAAGTACTTGTGTCATAGAGTCATGTTGTGATGCTTCGTTGTATTTGCACATATCGAGCATATTGTGTGTATGATTGAAATGCTTGGTATGTGTGGGATCTGACTATCTAGTTGTTTATCTTTAGTAGCCTCTCTTACCGGGAAATGTCTCCTAGTGTTACCGCTGAGCCATGGTAGCTTGCTACTGCTCTGGAACACTTAGGCTGGCCGGCATGTGTCCTTCTTCGTTCCTGTGTCTGTCCCTTCGGGGAAATGTCACGCTTTGAGTACCGGAGTCCTGTTAGCCCGCTACAGCCCGGTTTACCGGAGTCCTGCTAGCCCAGTGCTACAGCCCGGACCCACTTGCTGATGACCGACACGTTCGAAGCTGGGTCATGGATGCCTGTCCCTGTAAGTCTGTGCCACTTTGGGTTTACGACTAGTCATGTCAGCCCGGGCTCCTTATCATATGGATGCTAGCGACACTATCATATACGTGAGCCAAAAGGCGCAAACGGTCCCGGGAAAAGGTAAGACGACACCCGTGGGGATACCGTGCGTGAGGCCGCAAAGTGATATGAGGTGTTACCAGCTAGATCGATGTGACATCGAGTCGGGGTCCTGACAGCGTTGGCATCAGAGCCGGACTGCCTGTAGGTTCTCCAAGCCAAACTGGTCGATGTTGAGTCTAGAAATTCTTTAGTTATATGTAGGGGAATTGTTTGTGGGTTGGAACGTAAGGCTCTTTTTACTCCTCTATCTTATGACATTCTGATCTGAGTCAGTCCATTCTTCCACCGGGGGTTAAGGAATTAGGATCTATTCTCTCTATCAGGATCACGTGTTACTAATCAGTAGTACCTTATAAGTTTGATGGTTACAAGCCTAGTTCAGTTCTACTACCACATTATGTTGCCAGAATGGTTTCAGAACTTTGATATGATGATGTTGAGTGTGTACGAAATCCTTTGTCAAATGTCTCAAAATCCTTTTTGAGCATTTACAGCTGTTATGCTGCCGAAATTTTGCTAGAAATTCTAATGCCTTTGCATTATGATTGTGCTTTCAGATGGCCACTCGCGACCTCAATCAAGTGGTTCGCCTGACTCGATGCCTAGATGTACCCGGCCATACTGCTAAGTTGGTCAGGGTAATGACTGAGGCTGGATACCGCTGGTATCCTGAGTACACGGTCGAAGAGCAATTCCGAGACTTCAATCAAAGCCAGTATCTCTGCACTGTCAGGATATTTCCATCTTATCCTGGATCCACCGAGCCTCTTCACTGTTCCTATGGACTCGGGGTTACCATTGAGATGGCTGTGCAGGACGCCGCCTACTCTATGATGACCATTATGCGAGTCAGATCTGGTTTATTTCGGGACTCTGATTTCCGGTATATGCCAGGATCACTTCCGGGAGCACAAGGGTATCTCCAGGCTATCTATGCTGACTCCACTCAGGAGGATTCACGGACTCGCACCACTGCTGAGATGCTCGAGGATAAGGACCGTGAAAATCGGGCCTTAAGGTTAGAGCTCTTCAATACCCGTGCTGACCACTGGGCTACTTTGACTCGGTTCGCACCGGCGGTGCAAGCTGGATATTCAGATATGCGCGATCTCTATCCTGTGAGATCTGCTCTGCCAGACGTGATGGTTTGGCGTGATGTAGGAGGCATCACCCCACCTCGCGGTCCCCGCAGGCCACCGTTTGTTGGTCCAAGGCCTCATCCTAGCCCCTATGGTCCACAAGCTCCGCGAGACCGTCTGTTTCCGGATGATCATGTTGAACTTCCAGGCTATGGAGGTGACTTCTACGAGGACTACTACGGATCGGTCTGAGTTAGTGGTAGTATCACTAGTTCGCACTAGCTGTGTCGTCTATCGTCCCGCGTGACTCGTGGGATATGACCTAGTTTGTACTCCTTCCGGAGGTGTAGAAAAATAATGTATAGGAGCTTGGAATGCCTCCGATGAGATGTAATCCTCTTTTCACCGTAATAGTACTTTGTTTGGTCTTGTACTAAACCCTGTATGGTGTGTATGACGATGGAATAAAAGAAGCAGTTTCTGTATCTACCATGTCATACGGATGATCATCTTGCATTCCGAGTTATTCCTTACATTATGTATCCTATGTCGGAATTTTATCATTCTGACTAAATCATTGTCTTGTTTACCTAGGATGGTCAACACGCGCGCTAACCCTGCTTCCCAAGAGCAGGCCGAAGGCAGTGAAGCCAGGGATGCAAATCTGCCTCATCCTCCTTCACTAGCCGAGGTTATGATGGAAGCTGAGAGAAACAAGCGGGAGACAAACCGTTTGTTGGAGCGTATTGAACAGAATACAGCACACCATCAGAGGGCTAACGTGGTGTCACTCAGTGATTTTATCAAATTGCATCCACCCACGTTCCACCACTCCGTCGAGCCTCTCGACGCTGATGACTGGCTTCGCAGTATCTCTCACAAACTGCGTTCCGCGCTGGTAGCGGAGGCTGACAAGGTCACCTTTGCTGCATATCATCTTGAAGGCCCCGCCAGTCTATGGTGGGAGAATTATGGAGCTATGCGCCCAGCGGGCCATGTCACCACTTGGGCTGAGTTCAGCGAGGCTTTCCGTGAACATCACATTCCGGAGGGTCTCATGGACCGTAAACGTGAAGAATTTTGCAGTTTCACCCAAGGCCGACTTTCTGTGGATGCCTATAGCAGAGAGTTTGGTAATCTCGCCCGATATGCAACTGAGGAAGTGTCTACTGACGCCAAGAAGCAAGCAAGGTTCCGTAAGGGCCTTAGTCCTGAGCTTCGCCGCGACCTCCGTCTGCATGAGTGCACATCTTTTTCGAAACTTGTCAACAAAGCCATCAGTGCTGAAACTGGTCAGACTGACTATGACGCAACACGCAAGCATGGACGTGACATGGGTTCCTCATCCGGTGCTGGTCCTCAGAAGCGCCGCGTGTGGGTACCCAACACCGCCCTGCCACCCAGGTTCACACCGAGGCCATCCTTCCAGGCGCCTCGCCCTGTTCAACAGTCTGCACCGGCCAAGCCCTATGGGGGTCCAACCAATAATGCTCCTCCACGTACCAGTTCCGTGACTTGTTTCAAGTGTGGGGAATCTGGTCACTATATGCGTGAGTGTCCCCAGACCAACCCCAATCAATCTGCTAAAGCTGTTGGCCGTGGCAAGCCGACAGGGAAAGTGTTTCATGCTAAACCGGTCACCGCTTCACGTGGCCATGTCAACTGTATCTCTGCCGAAGAAGCTCAAGAGGACCCCAACGTCGTTCTCGGTACGCTTCTTGTTAATTGCCACCCGGCATCTGTTCTTTTCGATACAGGAGCCTCTCATTCTTTTATATCTGAAAATTATGCTCGTTTGCATAACGTTGCATTCTGTGACTTGCCGTCCACTATGGAAATTTCTACCCCTGGTTCTAGATGGCAGACCTCTAGGGTAAGTTATGGAAATGAAATCCAAGTCGACAGACTTGTTTTCCTCGCATCTTTGATAGCCCTTAAATCTTCAGATATTAATATCATTCTGGGTATGGACTGGATGTCAGCTCATCATGCCCAAATTGATTGCTTCTCTAGGACTGTTCAACTCACCCATCCTTCGGGGAAGATAGTCAATGTCTTGACCCGAATAGCCAAGCGACAATTATATTCTCTTAACGCCAGCCCTTTGCCAGACCTTGAGGACGTGCCGGTAGTCCGTGACTTCCCGGATGTCTTTCCAGAGGAATTGCCAGGTGTTCCACCTGACAGGGATGTTGAGTTCGTAATCGACCTCATCCCCGGAACCGTTCCGATTGCTAGAAGACCTTATAAGATGGCACCACTAGAACTAGCCGAGCTTAAGAAGCAACTCGATGAATCCTTGAAAAAGGGTTTCATCCGCCCTAGTTCATCTCCGTGGGCTTGCCCCGTCCTGTTCGTCAAGAAGAAGGATGGTACGGACCGGATGGTTGTAGATTACCGACCTGTCAATTTGGTCACAATCAAGAACAAATATCCACTTCCCAGGATCAACGATCTGTATGATCAGCTCGCTGGATCCTCAGTCTTCTCCAAGATGGATTTGAGGTTGGGCTACCATCAAATCAAAATCAGAAACGGGGACATTCCTAAAACGGCCTTTGTTACTCGTTATGGCCAATACGAGTACACCGTCATGTCCTTCGGATTAACCAACGCTCCAGCCACCTTTTCTCGGTTAATGAACTCAATCTTCATGGAGTATTTGGATAAATTCGTCGTAGTTTATCTCGATGATATACTCATCTACTCCAAGAACGAGGAAGAACATGCCGAACATTTAAGGCTAGTGTTGAAGAAACTTCGAGAGCATCGCCTTTATGCCAAATTTTCAAAATGTGAATTCTGGTTGTCAGAAGTGACCTATCTGGGTCATGTAATATCTGGTAAAGGTATTGCTGTTAACCCTGAGCGAGTTCAAGCCGTCCTTAATTGGACTCCACCCGAATCGGTCAAGCAAGTTCGGAGTTTTCTAGGCTTAGCGAGCTATTGCCGTCGCTTTGTCGAGAACTTCTCCAAAGTTGCTAAACCTCTAACCGAACTCCTCAAGAAAGATAAGAAGTTCGAATGGACTCCACAATGTGAGCACAGCTTTCAGGAACTGAAAAGACGCCTGACCTCTGCTCCCGTGCTGGTACCGCCAGACTTCTCCAAGGACTTTGTTATCTACTGCGACGCCTCGCGACAAGGACTAGGTTGCATTCTCATGCAAGATCGACACGTAATTGCTTACGCTTCACGGCAATTGCACCCACATGAGGAGAATTATCCTACTCATGATCTAGAGCTTGCAGCCGTAGTCTATGCACTTAAGACCTGGCGACATTACCTCCTCGGTAATCGTTGCGAAATATTCACTGATCACCAAAGTCTGAAGTATATTTTCACCCAACCGGATTTGAATCTCAGGCAGAGACGTTGGGTTGAATTGATCACAGACTTCGACTTAGGAATAACCTACACCCCAGGGAAAGCCAACGTCATGGCTGATGCGCTAAGTCGTAAATCTTATTGTAACAACCTGATGTTACAACAAAGTCAACCGCTTCTCCATGAGGAATTTCGGAAGCTTAACCTTCACATTGTACCTCAAGGTTTTCTTTCCACCTTGGTGGCAAAACCTACCCTTACGGATCAAATTATCAAAGCACAGAAGGTAGATCCGGGAATCTCCCGCATCAAGAGAAACATTCAGAAAGGAATTGCGAATTGCTTCTCCATTAATGATCAAGGGGTCGTATACTTCGGGGATCGACTAGTGGTTCCCAAAGTGCGCAACCTGAGGCGATTGATCCTTAAGGAAGCTCATGAATCTCCTCTCACCATTCATCCCGGTAGTACTAAGATGTATCAGGACCTACGCCAGAGGTTCTGGTGGACTAGGATGAAGAGAGAAATTGCTCAGTATATTGCAAATTGCGACGTCTGTCGTCGTGTAAAAGCAGAGCATCAACGGCCTGCTGGCACCCTTCAACCCTTAGCTATTCCTGAATGGAAATGGGATAAAATTGGTATGGATTTCATTACCGGTTTTCCCAGGACCAAGAGAGGGAATAATGCTATTTTCGTCGTGGTCGATCGTCTTTCCAAGTAGCTCATTTCTTACCTGTTCGTGAGAGTATAACCGCTAGTCAGCTGGCAGATTTGTACATCTCCCGAATAGTGTCTCTCCATGGTGTTCCTTTGGAAATTAACTCGGATCGAGGAAGTCTTTTCACCTCTCGATTTTGGGAAAGTTTCCAAAATGCTATGGGAACTCGTCTCTCCTTTAGCACCGCTTTCCACCCTCAGTCGAGTGGTCAAGTGGAACGCGTCAATCAGATTCTAGAAGACATGCTTCGAGCCTCCGTTATCTCTTTCGGAATGGACTGGGAGAAGTGCCTTCCATTTGCCGAATTCGCTTACAACAACAGCTATCAATCTAGCTTGGGTAAAGCCCCTTTTGAAGTTCTCTATGGACGACGATGTCGAACACCCCTTAACTGGTCAGAGACCGGGGAAAGACAATTCTTTGGCCCGGATATGATTCAGGAAGCAGAAGAACAAGTTCGTATCGTTCGTGAAAAGTTGAAAACAGCCCAATCTCGTCAAAAGAGTCAATATGACCGAAAACATAAGGCTATGACTTTCGAGGTTGACGAGAAGGCTTATCTTCGGGTCACCCCTCTGAAGGGAACCCATCGTTTCGGTATCAAAGGCAAATTGGCTCCTCGTTACATTGGACCTTTTCGCATTCTTGCCAAACGAGGAGAAGTTGCCTACCAGTTGGAACTACCTCCGCACCTCTCCAGAGTTCACGATGTCTTCCACGTTTCTCAACTCAGGCGTTGCTTCTCGGATCCTATCCGTGAAGTGGACCACGAAACGCTTGATCTCCAAGATGATCTTACATATCGAGAGTACCCCATTCGTATCCTCGATCAAGCCGAACGTACCACGCGACGTCATAATATCAAGTTTCTCAAGGTTCAATGGTCGCACCATTCTGAGGATGAAGCAACTTGGGAAAGGGAGGATCGTCTTCGACTTGAATATCCCGCCTTCTTCTCGGAGGAACCCAAATCTCGGGACGAGATTCTTTTGAGTGGGGGTGAGTTGTCACACCCTAGCTAGTCATGCATTAGAGTGTTGCATCATGTTTACTCTTTCATCAGAAACTTGAAATGGGGATGACAGAACCCCCAGTCCCCTCTGAAACCAACTAGGGTTACTAAAATAATTTTTCAATGAACCTGAAATGCCCTTCTAAAATGCCCATCATTTTTGTCTTGGTTCAGAACCTCTGCCAAAAGTGGTGCACATTTTCCTAGGCCATCCTAGGGTTTTTGAATTAAATCATAAATATTTGAATTTGGGCATTTAAAATAATATAAAATATTTAAATGCTCAAATATCTCCAAACTAAAATGTTTCATGTTGGAAATAATCCAACTATGGGCCAGGAATAGTTTGGTGATTTTTGAAGTTGCCTAGGTATTTTATTTAATTCAACAAAGTTGCAGATATATTAAATAAAAACAGAAATAGAAAAAAAAGGGGGAAAACTTACCTGGGCTCCTCCCTGTGCGGCCCAGCCAGCTGGCCGGCCCAGCAAGCCAGCCCAGCCCACCACCGCCGTCGTCCTCCTGGCGCCAGTCGGCCAGGCGTGTGGCCGGCGCGCGCGCACGGCCGGAGCGCCACGCCACCAGCTCGTCTGCCTGCCTCCCTCGCCAGCGCGACGCCGCGGCGCTTCTTCTCGGTGCCGCCCCGATCCCCTGGCCTTATCCCCCTCTCTCTCCCGTGCTGCTCCCTCCCTCTCTCTCACGGCCGAACACCACCGTCGCCGCCGTTCGCCATAGCCGCCGTCTCCGACCACCCCTCGCTCCCCCGACTAGCTCAGGAGCTCCGCCTCGACTCCCTCTTCCTCCCCACCGCTCCACGGGTCTCCGGAAGCCCTGCATCGCCGCCACGTCGCCGTTCCCCTCTTCGGGCTCCGACCATCGTCGCCGTCGAATTCGTCGTCTCCAGCGCGTCCCCGAGCCCGCTAACCATCCCTGCAGCTCCGCGGTGAGCCCCCGGATCGTTTCCCCCTCTCCCCTGGTCTCTCCCGACCTCTAGGCCCTAGCCCCACCTTGGCCGAGAGCTCCACGCCGCCGGCGATGTCGCCGTCGTGGCCACGGTCACCGTAGCACCCAACCGAGCGCACTATCGTGCTCCCCACCTCACCAGGAGCACGCAGCACGCACCAACGCCTCCCCTAACGCCCTGCAACGCTGTTCCGACCGCACCCGAACTCCGGCCGCCGCAGCCGAGCTCGCCGTCGTCAACTCCGGCCACCCCGAGCCCAACCACCACCACCAATAGTCGCGGCTCAACCTCAGCAACACGTAGATGCCTTCCGCCGTCCATTTGGTTGCCGGAATGGCAAAAAGCACTTTCGCCGCCGTCTCGGACCTCGCCGGCGTCATGTCGCCGGTGGGGTTTGACTTGTCCGACCTGGGGTTTGACCCCCCAGGGTCACTGACGCGTGGGCCCTGTCGGCCAGGTGGTTAGGTTAGCGCTAACTACTGTTAGTCAACCCCCCTGACACTGACAGTGGGCCCCAGCGCCACTAATCCCTAATTAGGATTAAATTAAACCTGTTAAACCCCCCCTGTCACTGACGTGTGGCCCCCACACGTCAGGTTTGACTCCAGCCAGTCGCAGTTGACCACTGACGTCATGCTGACGTCATGCTGGCGCAATATTATATTTCTGGATTTAAATTAAATCAGGAAATTCCAGAATATTATTTAAACTTCAAAAATTCATAACTTTTATTCTGTAACTCCAAATTGGACAAATTATATATGAAAAATGATCAGAAAAATCCAATCTATCCATCTGTACTATTTTCATGCATGATCAAACAAGTTAAATTGATGTTTTAAGCAGAACAAGGAAAAGCACTTTAAAAGGCCATGTTTGAGTTTGAAATTTGAATCTATGATTCAAATTTGTTCAAACCCTTCTGGTTTTAGTTGCATTAGCCCAACACACTCATATTGCCATGTTTCATGCATGCATCATATTGTTGCACATTGTTTGGTGATGCTTGTGTATCGATGTCCTTTGCGACAGGTTCTGCCCCCGAGGAGTACCGTGATTACCCTAACGAAGAACCGTATCAGTGCATCGAACCATCAGGCAAGCAACCAACCATTTGATCATATCGATACAATCCCATGTTCTCGCTCCTGCTCTCTTTTACTGCATTAAGACAACGCGATTCAAACTGCTGTGTGCCACGGTAGTTGAACCCATTTCCTCTGCATGACCTGTCATTGCCACAGTAACTAGATGAAACCCACTAGCATGTGTAGGAGTTGATTGAGCCATGTGTATGTGTTGTTCCTACCTTGCTATGCCTGCTATGCTTAGAGTCGTGTCAGGTCTGGTTCATCTGGGTGATGGGCTAGAGTGAAATGTTATGTCGGTAATGAGAGTGGTGTGGTGAACACGATTTGGTAAAGGTATCGATGAGAGGCCATGTAGGAGTACATGGTGGGTTGTTTCATTGAAGCCGACCTTAAGCACTGAGATCTGTATGTGTGATTTAAGAATCAGCTACTACCATGCATTGGGCCCGAAACCAATGGACCCTCTCGGCTTCTTATTCACCCTAGTTCTCCGTCCAGGAGTTGCAAGTAGTTTCTGGTGTTTGTAGCCTACTGGAGGCCGTGGACAGCGCTGACCGTAGGGGTGGGCTGTGATGCGGTAGGTACGTGGCCGGGTGTACCGAATACCCGTTAGGTATCTCGGGAACCCTGTTCACATCGTTCGGGGCCGTATGGGAAACCTCGGCCGGACTCCCTGCGGATGGAACCTGAATAGGCGATAAACCTGGACTGGAGGCTTAGGTGATTAGGTAGGTCGTGGCCGACACCCACGTTGGGCTTCCGCTTGAAGGTTGCCGAGTACATGTCGTGTAAACGACGGTAAGTGGTGAGAGCGTGTATGAAGAAGTACACCCCTGCAGGGTTAACATGATCTATTCGAATAGCCGCGTCCGCGGTAAAGGACTACTTGGTTGCCTATACAGTTCATAGACAAGTAAATGGAAACTACTAAAAGCCTCAAGATAAGTGTGAGTGCCGAGGATGGCTCTTCCGTAGGAAGACGGAGGTGGATCCTCGGTAGTGTATTGAAGTGGTGAGTAGTGGACTCGTGTGCGCAAAACCATTTCAAGTTGGAGTATCGTAGGATAGTCTAGCCAAGAGTCAAAGCTGGCTTGCTGCAATAACTCCACCAACCCTTCTTGATACTATGCATGTATGTAGGATCTGATGTAAGTCTTGCTGAGTACCTTTGTACTCATGTTGCTATAATCTACATTTTTACAGAAGACGCTGCAACCCCTTCTGATGGGTTCTATGTAGACGTTGACATCAACGAGTAGGCTAAAGACCCAGGTGGTGACCCTGAGCTTGTGATGGACCACGTAGTATAGCTAGGCTTTCCAAGCCTCTTTTATTTTACTAGTTGTCTGTACCCAGACAAGTTACTTCCGCTGCTGGCTTGTATGACTGTATGACTTGTATGTTGGGTCGTGAGACCCGTACCTTTGTGTATGTTATGTATGGCTCCCTGAGCCTTAAATAAAGTACTTGTGTCATAGAGTCATGTTGTGATGCTTCGTTGTATTTGCACATATCGAGCATATTGTGTGTATGATTGAAATGCTTGGTATGTGTGGGATCTGACTATCTAGTTGTTTATCTTTAGTAGCCTCTCTTACCGGGAAATGTCTCCTAGTGTTACCGCTGAGCCATGGTAGCTTGCTACTGCTCTGGAACACTTAGGCTGGCCGGCATGTGTCCTTCTTCGTTCCTGTGTCTGTCCCTTCGGGGAAATGTCACGCTTTGAGTACCGGAGTCCTGTTAGCCCGCTACAGCCCGGTTTACCGGAGTCCTGCTAGCCCAGTGCTACAGCCCGGACCCACTTGCTGATGACCGACACGTTCGAAGCTGGGTCATGGATGCCTGTCCCTGTAAGTCTGTGCCACTTTGGGTTTACAACTAGTCATGTCAGCCCGGGCTCTTTATCATATGGATGCTAGCGACACTATCATATACGTGAGCCAAAAGGCGCAAACGGTCCCGGGAAAAGGTAAGACGACACCCGTGGGAATACCGTGCGTGAGGCCGCAAAGTGATATGAGGTGTTACCGGCTAGATCGATGTGACATCGAGTCGGGGTCCTGACAACAGATATCTTCCTCTCGATTACAATCCGAAATGCGTGGAGGGGGGGGGCTACCTTTGCGCCTACCATGGAGCAACGTCTGCATGAAATTTTATTGCCACGCAAGGCTCATCTCTTTTGCTCTACATGTTCAGTTCCATTGTTTACAATAACTATCATGCATAGGAATAAAACATAGTGAGGTTATGTAAGGAGTGCATGCAGAAATCCAGAGTGATGGTAGCAACCTGTGGATAGACCCAAAACCAATAATAGCAGGCAGATAATGGCTTCAGTTAAAAAATACAGATAATGGCTTCTTTACTATTTGTTTCCCACCCAACATGAAACTCATAGTAGACACCAGAGATTAACCAGATAGTAGATATATACTATTGATTGCGGCCCCGATATGTACCCCACAACCATTTAAAAACTCAAGTTTGACCATTAGTTTGGAGCTGACTCAGAGTCTAATCGGTGAACAGGACGATAAAGTAGCATGTAATATTAAGCGATGCATAACGTAAGCAGACACGAAAGAGTGCGACCTCTCTTGCGGACCCGTGTAGTCCTCGAGGTCATCTGCTTGATTGATGATGGTAATGCAGTTTTCATGGCTGTTGACGGCGGGGAAGAAGATCTGAGGCGGCAAAGGACAGTCTGGAGGCCGGATCCCTGTTGTGCTGGACCCTTCTGTCGTTGGAGCAGCTGAGATGGGGTGGACGATGGTGAAGAAGGAGTGGGACAAACCATGCAAGGTTTTCTTTGACAACTATCTGTAAGAGAAGTAATTCTGTAAGGGCTCGTTTGAATTGGAGGATTCCAACAATGCAGGGATATGAAATAGACAGGAATAGGATAGGAATGCACGTGCAAAATAGAGAATTTAAAAACACAGGATTTCGGCCAATCTGGGTGTTTGATTCACAACAATTGGAAGATCACAGGATGCAAAGAAGCATGGTGAGATTAAGTCAAACCACAAGAAAATACGGTTATAATGCTATTATGCTACTATCTCTTAGTCTTGTGCTTCATGAATAGGAATTTTAAAAGGAGGACAAGTGAAAATTAAAATTCCTACACTTTTTCTTTCAAGGAGACACTAAAGGAACAAATCCGTGTGCTCAATGGACAATATATATAACATGTAGAGTAAAAAAGAGATGCAACAAGTGTACAACCTCTTTGGCGAAGCCATGTCAATCTTAGCGTGATTGGGTTGGCCGGTGAGGATGCTCCGGCTGACTTGGTTGTCAGAGGAGGGGAAGAAGATCTTAGGCGTGTGGAGATGGAGCCCGAGGTACTGCTCTGCTGTGATTGAGGGTTTCATCATTGGAGCAGATCCTGTGAGTTGTACGACGCCGAGGCTGAAGCAGGACAAGAGAGACAACGTTAACCTGAGTGAAATTCTAATTGCATCTCCAATACATGACGTAAAATACATAACCACTAAGTGCTAGATGTAAAATACATCAGCCACTCATCTCTGAATTTAACTGTCGAAACTGAATTTAACTATCGAAACTGAACTTAACTGTCGAAACTAAACTTAACTGTCAAAATTGAATTTTGCTGTCGAAACTGAATTTTGCTATCGAAACTGAACGCACTAGCAAGGTGAGGCTACACATTAGTCGACTGACTTTTTCATCTCTGGTCAGTCGATATTGCAGCCGTTGGATACAAAATCAAGGGCCTACGGTTCATCTTCAACCTCCACCACCCTGAACCGCCAGCCACCACCGGCCAAACAGCAGCCCCCCGCCGCCCGCGGCCGGTGGTGCGCTGCCCCGCCCGCCCCGAAAACACTCCCCACCGCCGGTCCGCCGCTGCCCCGGCCATCCCTCTAGGCCCCTCGTTGAGGGAGTCCTGGATTAGGGGGTATCCGGACTGCCGGACTATATACTTTCTCCGGACTGTTGGAGCGTGAGATACAAGACTCAAGACTTCGTCCCATGTCCGGATGGGACTCTCCTTTGTGTGGAAGACAAGCTTGGCGATCCGGATATTATATTTCCTTATTTGTAACCGACTCCGTGTAAACCCTAGTCCTCTCCGGTGTCTATATAAACCAGAGAGGTTGGTCCTTAGAGGGACGATCACAATCATAATCAGCATAGGCTAGCTTCTAGGGTTTAGCCTCTACGATCTCATGGTAGATCAACTCTTGTAATACTCCTATCATCGATATCAATCAAGCAGGAAGTAGGGTTTTACCTCCATCGAGAGGGCCCAAATCTGGGTAAACATTGTGTCCCTTGTCTCCTGTTACCATCAGCCTAAGACGCACAGATCGGGACTCCCTACCCAAGATCCGCCGATTTT
The DNA here is from genome assembly GCF_018294505.1 of Triticum aestivum. NCBI lineage: Eukaryota > Viridiplantae > Streptophyta > Magnoliopsida > Poales > Poaceae > Triticum > Triticum aestivum. Next base: position 131,107,634 of record NC_057810.1, on the reverse strand, counting down.
GACACCGACATTGGTGCTTTCATTGAGAGTTCCTCTGTGTCGTTGCTGCAAGGCTTGATGGCTCCTTCAATCGTCAACAACACGGTCGAGGGTGAGACTTTTCTCCCCGGACAGATCGTCGTGTTCTGCGGCTTCGCACTGCGGGCCAATTCGCTTGGCCAACTGAAGCGGATCGATAGCTACGGCCCTGGCCACCAGGTTAGGTTCGGAAACCTGAACTACACGACAGATATCCGCGGAGACTTGATCTTCAACGGATTCGGGCGTATGCCGGGAGCGTCGGACAGTCACGATGAGCACGGCCTAGACCTGCTATGGGACAATGCTCAGGGTATCACCCCTGCAGTAGCCCCAGACCTAAATCTGGAGCAGACTGCGTTGCCCAAGGACGGGTGGATGGACCCTGCCCTGCAGGCTGCACACTCATCGGCGGTAGAGCCGAACACAGGCCTCACCCCTAAAGAAGCCTGTAACACCGGATCCCGGGACTCGTATCTGGCTATAGGTTCCAGTCCGCACACTCCCGAGCCCACCGAACCTGGTTGGGCTCCGGTAATGGAGTTCACCGCCGCGGATATCTTCCAGCACTCGCCCCTTGGCGATGTGCTGAACTCGTTAAAGTCTCTCTCTTTGTTAGGAGACTCATGGCCGAACTATGTCCGGCTCGAGTGGGAAGCAGGCGACGAAGGAATTCGTTGCCCACCCAGCACCCACTTCATTGCCACTGTCGATGATGTATCAGACGTGCTTGACTTCGACTCCGAAGACATCGATGATATGGACGACGATGCAGGAGAAGATTTAGAATCACTGGGGCGATGGACTACCACCTCATCATACGATATATACATGGTGCATACGCCTAAGGAGGACGACGACGACAATCCAGAAGATAAAACTCCCGGGCAAAATCCAAAACGACGGCGCAGACACCGCTCCAACTCCAACAATGGTAAAAATAGCGATAAAAGCGCCAGAAAGATCGACACCCCAGTCAACTCCGAAGGCAACAACGACCATATGGACCCAACAATGGAGCAGGATGAGCCAGGTCATGCCGAACATAGCTCGGAGCAGACGCCCGATCACAATGATCCCGAGGGACGAATTAAACAAACCGCCCCGGGACGAGAACACAGTTCGGCTGACGATGCATTCATCATCCCGGAAACACGCTTGGAACGAGAAAACCTCCACAGAAGGCTTATGGCCACTGTGAGAAGTCTAAAGAAGCAGAAGCAACGGCTAAAGGCCGCATAGGAAACGCTCAATTGCAGATGGAATAAAGCGCTAGACACTAAAGAAAAGTACGGCAACGATTGCCATACAAAGAGCTACCCAAAACACAAGCTGCTGCCAGAATTCGACGACGAGGCCGTTCCACCAAAGAATAAAATAAACACGGCCAGGAGGCCGGACAAACCACTTCATAACCGCAATAGAGAAGCTACTGACGCCACACACGATTTACGCGAGCTCCTAAATAAGAAAGCCGGCGCGGCCAGGTCCATCTACGGATCTAAAGGACATAGCCCGACGCAGGACTATGGTCACCAAAACGATCATACCGATCGGATACCAGTTCGGAATCAACACCAGACACAACAAAAACCGATGGCATGCCACAACACATCCAGATACAGAGGGGCTGCTCACCCCCTGTGCTTCACTGAAGAAGTACTGGACCATGAATTTCCACAGGGTTTTAAACCTGTGAAATAGAGGCATACGATGGAACGACAGACCCAGGGGTCTGGATCGAGGATTTTATCCTGCATATACACATGGCTCGTGGGGACGACCTCCATGCCATCAAATACCTTCCCCTCAAGTTGAAGGGCGAAGGAAATATGCCCTAGAGGCAATAATAAAGTTATTATTTATTTCCTTATATCATGATAAATGTTTATTATTCATGCTAGAATTGTATTAACCGGAAACATAATACATGTGTGAATACATAGACAAAGAAAGTGTCACTAGTATGCCTCTACTTTACTAGCTCGTTAATCGAAGATGGTTATGTTTCCTAACCATAGACATGAGTTGTCATTTGATTAATGGGATCACATCATTAGGAGAATGATGTGATTGACATGACCCATTCCTTTAGCTTAGCACTTGATCGTTTAGTTTGTTGCTATTGCTTTCTTCATGACTTATACATGTTCCTATAACTATGAGATTATGTAACTCCCGTTTACCGGAAGAACACTTTGGGTGCTACCAAACGTCACAATGTAACTGGGTGATTATAAAGGAGTACTACAGGTGTCTCCGAAGGTACATGTTGGGTTGGCGTATTTCGAGATTAGGTTTTGTCACTCCGATTGTCGGAGAGGTATCTCTGGGCCCTCTCGGTAATGCACATCACTATAAGCCTTGCAAGCAATGTAGCTAATGAGTTAGTTACGGAATGATGCATTACGTAACGAGTAAAGAGACTTGACGGTAACGAGATTGAACTAGGTATTGAGATACCGACGATCGAATCTCGGGCAAGTAACATACCGATGACAAAGGGAACAACGTATGTTGTTATGCGGTTTGACCGATAAAGATCTTCGTAGAATATGTGGGAGCCAATATGAGCATCCAGGTTCCGCTATTGGTTATTGACCGGAGACGTGTCTCGGTCATGTCTACATTGTTCTCGAACCCGTCGGGTCCGCACGCTTAAGGTTTCGATGACAGTTATATTATGAGTTTATGAGTTTTGATGTACCGAAGGAGTTCGGAGTCCCGGATGAGATCGGGGACATGACGAGGAGTCTCGAAATGGTCGAGACGTAAAGATCGATATATTGGACGACTATATTCGGAGTTCGGAAAGGTTCCGAGTGATTCGAGTATTTTTCGGAGTACCTTACGGGAATTCGCCGGGGAGTATATGGGCCTTATTGGGCCATACGGGAATAGAGGAGAGAGGCCAAAAGGAAGGAGGCCTGCGCCCCCCCTCTGGTCCGAATTGGACAAGGAGGCCGGCCCCCTTTTCCTTCTCCCTCTCCTCCTCTTTTCTTCTCCAACAAGGAAAGGAGGAGTCCTACTCCCGGTGGGAGTAGGACTCCCCCCTTGGTGCGCCTCCTCCATAGGCCGGCCGCCTCCCCCCTTGCTCCTATATATATGGGGGCAGGGGGGCACCCCAAAGACAACAACAATTGATCTTTGAGATCTATTAGCCGTGTGCGGTGCCCCCTCCACCATAATCCTCCTCGATAATATTGTAGCGGTGCTTAGGCGAAGCCCTGCGACGGTAGAACATCAAGATCGTCACCACGCCGTCGTGCTGACGGAACTCTCCCTCGACACTTGGCTGGATCGGAGTTCGAGGGACGTCATCGAGCTGAACGTGTGCTAGAACTCGGAGGTGCCGTAGTTTCGGTGCTTGATCGGTCGGGCCGTGAAGACGTACGACTACATCAACCGTGTTGTGCTAACGCTTCTGCTTACGGCCTACGAGGGTACGTGGACATTACTGTCCCCTCTCGTTGCTATGCAGCACCATGATCTTGCGTGTGCATAGGAAATTTTTGAAATTACTACGTTCCCCAACAGTGGCATCCGAGCTAGGTTTTATGCGTTGATGTTATATGCACGAGTAGAACACAAGTGAGTTGTGGGCGATACAAGTCATACTGCTTACCAGTATGTCATACTTTGGTTCAGCGGTATTGTTGGATGAAGCGGCCCGGACCGACATTACGCGTACACTTACGCGAGACTGGTTTTACCGCCGTGCTTCGCACACAGGTGACTAGCGGGTGTCTGTTTCTCCAACTTTAGTTGAACCGAGTTGGCTACGCCCGGTCCTTGAGAAGGTTAAAACATCACTAACTTGACAAACTATCATTGTGGTTTTGATGCGTAGGTAAGAACGGTTCTTGCTCAGCCCGTAGCAGGCACGTAAAACTTGCAACAACAAAGTAGAGGACGTCTAACTTGTTTTTGCAGGGCATGTTGTGATGTGATATGGTCAAGACGTGATGAGATATAAGTTGTTGTATGAGATGATCATGTTTTGTTGAAGCTATCGGCAACTGGCAGAAGCTCTATGGTTGTCTCTTTGTTGCATAAGATGCAAGTGCCAAATAATTGCTTTACTTTATCGTTATGCGATAGCAATAGTTGCAAGAGCAATAGTTGGCGAGACGATCATGTGATGACACATTGATATAGATCAAGACGATGGAGATCAAGGTGTCGCGCCGGTGACGATGGTGATCACGATGGTGCTTCGGAGATGGAGATCACAAGCACAAGATGATGATGGCCATATCATATCACTTATATTGATTGCATGTGATGTTTATCCTTATGCATCTTATCTTGCTTTGATTGACGGTAGCATTTTAAGATGATCTCTCACTAAAAATTATCAAGAAGTGTTCTCCCTGAGTATGCACCGTTGCCAAAGTTCGTCGTGCCCAGACACCACGTGATGATCGGGTGTGATAAGCTCTACGTCCATCTACAACGGGTGCAAGCCAGTTTTGCACACGCAGAATACTCAGGTTAAACTTGACGAGCCTAGCATATGCAGATATGGCCTCAGAACACGGAGACCGAAAGGTCGAGCATGAATCATATAGTAGATATGATCAACATAATGATGTTCACCATTGAAAGCTACTCCATTTCACGTGATGATCGGTTATGGTTTAGTTGATTTGGATCACGTGATCACTTAGAGGATTAGAGGGATGTCTTTCTAAGTGGGAGTTCTTAAGTAATATGATTAATTGAACTTAAATTTATCATGAACTTAGTCCTGGTAGTATTTTGCAAATTATGTTGTAGATCAATAGCTTGCGTTGTTGCTTTCATATGTTTATTTTTGATATGTTCCTAGAGAAAATTGTGTTGAAAATGTTAGTAGCAATGATGCGGATTGGATCCGTGATCTGAGGTTTATCCTCATTGCTGCGCAGAAGAATTATGTCCTTGATGCACCGCTAGGTGACAGACCTATTGCAGGAGCAAATGCAGACGTTATGAATGTTTGGCTAGCTCAATATGATGACTACTTGATAGTTTAGTGCACCATACTTAACAACTTAGAATCGGGACTTCAAAGACGTTTTGAATGTCATGGACCATATGAGATGTTCCAGGAGTTGATGTTAATATTTCAAGCAAATACCCGAGTTGAGAGATATGAAGTCTCCAACAAGTTCTATAGCTAAAAGATGGAGGAGAATCGCTCAACTAGTGAGCATGTGCTCAGATTGTCTGGGTACTACAATCGCTTGAATCAAGTGGGAGTTAATCTTCCAGATAAGATAGTGATTGACATAATTCTTTAGTCACCACCACCAAGTTAGTAGAACTTCGTGATGAACTATAATATGCAAGGGATGATGAAAACAATTCCCAAGCTCTTCGCGATGCAAAAATCGGCGAAGGTAGAAATCAAAGAAAAACATCAAAGTGATGATGGTGGACAAGATCACTAGTTTCAAGAAAAAGGGCAAAGGGAAGAAGGGGAACTTCAAGAAGAACAACAAGCAAGTTGCTGCTCAAGTGAAGAAGCCCAAGTATGGACCTAAGCCTAAGACTAAGTGATTCTACTGCAAAGGGACTGGTCACTGGAAGTGGAACTACCCCAAGTATTTGGCGGATAAGAAGGATGGCAAAGTGAACATAAGTATATTTGATATACATGTTATTGATGTGTACTTTACTAGTGTTTATAGTAACCCCTTGGTATTTGATACTGGTTCAGTTACTAAGAGTAGTAACTCGAAACGGGAGTTTCATAATAAACAAAAACTAGTTGAGGGTGAGGTGACGATGTGTGTTGGAAGTAGTTCCAAGATTGATATGATCATCATCGCACACTCCCTATACTTTCGGGATTAGTGTTGAAACTAAATAAGTGTTATTTGGTGTTTGCGTTGAGCATGAATATGATTTGATCATGTTTATTGCAATACGGTTATTCATTTAAGTAAGAGAATAAATTGTTGTTCTGTTTACATGAATAAAACCTTATATGGTTACACACCCAATGAAAATGGTTCGTTGGATCTCGATCGTAGTGATACACATATTCATAATATTGAAACAAAAAGATGCAAAGTTAATAATGATAGTGCAACTTATTTGTGGCACTGTCGTTTTGGTCATATTGGTGTAAAGCGCATGAAGAAACTCCATGCTGATGGACTTTTTGAATCACTTGATTATGAATCGCTTGATGCTTGTGAACCATGCCTCATGGGCAAGATGACTAAAGACTCCGTTCTCCGGAACAATGGAGTGAGCAACTGACTTATTGGAAATAATACATACTGATGTATGCAGTCCGATGAGTGTTAAGGCTCACGGAGAGTATCATTATTTTTCTGACCTTCACAGATGATTTGAGCAGATATGGGTATATCTACTTGATGAAACATAAGTCTGAAACATTTGAAAAGTTCAAAGAATTTCAGAGTGAAGTGGAAAATCATCGTGACAAGAAAATAAGGTTTCTACGATCTGATCGCAGAGACAAATATTTGAGTTACGAGTTTGGTCTTCAATTAAAACAATGTGGAATAGTTTCACAAACTCATGCCACCTGGAAGACCACAGCTTAATGGTGTGTCCGAACGTCATAACAGTACTTTATTGGATATAGTGCAATCTATGATGTCTCTTACCGATTTACCACTATCATTTTGGGGTTATGCATTAAAGACAGCTGCATTCACTTTAAATAGGGCACCATCAAAATCCATTGAGACGACGCCTTATGAACTGTGGTTTGGCAAGAAACCAAAGTTGTCATTTCTTAAAAGTTTGGGGCTGCGATGCTTATGTGAAAAAGTTTTCACCTGATAAGCTCGAACCCAAATCGGAGAAGTGCATCTTCATAGAATACCCAAAGGTAACTATTGGGTACACCTTCTATCACAGATCCGAAAGCAAGATTCGTTGCTGAGAATGGATCCTTTCCAGAGAAGGAGCTTCTCTCGAAAGAAGTGAGTGGGAGGAAAGTAGAACTTGATAAGGTAATTGTACCTTCTCCCTTATTGGAAAGTAGTTCATCACAGAAATCTGTTCCTGTGACTACTACACCAATTAGTGAGGAAGCTAATGATGATGATCATGTAACTTTAGATCAAGTTACTACCGAACCTCGTAGGTCAACCAGAATGAGATCCACACCAGAGTGGTACGGTAATCCCATTCTGGAGGTCATGTTACTTGACCATGACGAACCTACGAACTATGAGGAAGCGATGATGAGCCCAGATTCTGCAAAATAGTTTGAGGCCATGAAATCTGAGATATGATCCATGTATGAGAATAAAGTATGGACTTTGATGGATTTGCCCGATGATCGGCAAACCATAGAAAATAAATGGATCTTCAAGAGGAAGACGGACGTTGATAGTAGTGTTACTATCTACAAAGCTAGACTTGTCGAGAAAGGTTCTTGACAAAGTTCAAGGTGTTGACTACGATGAAATTTTCTCACTCGTAGCGATGCTTAAGTCTGTCCAAAACATGTTAGCAATTGCCGCATTTTTATGAAATCTGGCAAATGGATAAACAAAACTACATTCCTTAATGGATTTAAAGAAGAGTTGTACATGATGCAACCAGAAAGTTTTTGTCAATCCTAAAGATGCTAACAAAGTGTGCAAGCTCCAGCGATCCATCTATGGACTGGTGCAAGCATCTCGGAGTTGGAATATACGCTTTGATGAGTTGATCAAAGCATATGGTTTTATACAGACTTTTGAAGAAGCCTGTATTTACAATAAAGTGAGTGGGAGCACTACAACATTTCTGATAAGTATATGTGAATGACATATTGTTGATCGGAAATAATATATAATTATTCTGCAAAGCATAAAGGAGTGTTTGAAAGGAGTTTTTCAAAGAAAGACCTTGGTGAAGCTGCTTACACATTGAGCATCAAGATCTATAGAGATAGATCAAGACGCTTGATAAGATTTTTCAATGAGTACATACCTTGACAAGATTTTGAAATAGTTCAAAATGGAACAGTCAAAGAAAGAGTTCTTGCCTGTGTTACAAGGTGTGAGATTGAGTAAGACTCAAAACCCGACCACGGCAGAAGATAGAAAGAGAATGAAAGTCATTCCCTATGCATCAGCCATAGGTTCTATAAAGTATGCCATGCTGTGTACCAGATCTATTGCATACCCTACCACTAAGCTTGGCAAGGGAGTGCAATAGTGATCTAGGAGTAGATCAATGGACAACGGTCAAAATTATCCTTAGTGGAATAAGGATATGTTTCTCGATTATGGAAGTGATAAAAGGTTCGTTGTAAAGGGTTACGTCGATGCAAGTTTTGACACTAATCTAGATGACTCTAAGTCTTTGTCTAGATACATATTGAAAGTGGGAGCAATTAGCTAGAGTAGCTCCGTGCAGAGCATTGTAGACATAGAAATTTGCAAAATACTTACAGATCTGAATTTGACAGACCCATTGACTAAAATTATCTCACAAGCAAAACATGATCACACCTTAGTACTCTTTGGGTGTTAATCACATAGCGATGTGAACTAGATTACTGACTCTAGTAAACCCTTTGGGTGTTGTTCACATGTCGATGTGAACTATGGGTGTTAACCACATAAAGATGTGAACTATTGATGTTAAATCACATGGCGATGTGAACTAGATTATTGACTCTAGTGCAAGTGGGAGACTGAAGGAAATATGCCCTAGAGGCAATAATAAAGTTATTATTTATTTCCTTATATCATGATAAATGTTTATTATTCATGCTAGAATTGTATTAACCAGAAACATAATACATGTGTGAATACATAGACAAACAAAGTGTCACTAGTATGCCTCTACTTGACTAGCTCGTTAATCGAAGATGGTTATGTTTCCTAACCATAGACATGAGTTTTCATTTGATTAATGGGATCACATCATTAGGAGAATGATGTGATTGACATGACCCATTCCGTTAGCTTAGCACTTGATCGTTTAGTTTGTTGCTATTGCTTTCTTCATGACTTATACATGTTCCTATAACTATGAGATTATGCAACTCCCGTTTACCGGAAGAACACTTTGGGTGCTACCAAACGTCACAGCGTAACTGGGTGATTATAAAGGAGTACTACATGTGTCTCTGAAGGTACATGTTGGGTTGGCGTATTTCGAGATTATGTTTTGTCACTCCGATTGTCGGAGAGGTATCTCTGGGCCCTCTCGGTAATGCACATCACTATAAGCCTTGCAAGCAATGTAGCTAATGAGTTAGTTACGGAATGATGCATTACGTAACGAGTAAAGAGACTTGCCAGTAACGAGATTGAACTAGGTATTGAGATACAGACGATCGAATCTCGGGCAAGTAACATACTGATGACAAAGGGAACAACGTATGTTATTATGCGGTTTGACCGATAAAGATCTTCGTAGAATATGTGGGAGCCAATATGAGCATCTAGGTTCCGCTATTGGTTATTGACCGGAGACGTGTCTCGGTCATGTCTACATTGTTCTCGAACCCGTAGGGTCCGCACGCTTAAGGTTTCGATGATAGTTATATTATGAGTTTATGAGTTTTGATGTACCGAAGGAGTTCGGAGTCCCGGATGAGATCAGGGACATGACGAGGAGTCTCTAAATGGTCGAGACGTAAAGATCAATATATTGGATGACTATATTCGGAGTTCGGAAAGGTTCCGAATGATTCGGGTATTTTTCGGAGTACCGGAGAGTTACGGGAATTCGCCGGGGAGTATATGGGCCTTATTGGTCCATAAGGGAATAGAGGAGAGAGGCCAAAAGGAACGAGGCCTGCGCCCCCCCTCTGGTCCGAATTGGACAAGGGGGCCGACCCCCTTTTCCTTCTCCCTCTCCTCCTCTTTTCTTCTCCAACAAGGAAAGGAGTCCTACTCCCGGTGGGAGTAGGACTCCCCCCTTGGTGCGCCTCCTCCATAGGCTGGCCGCCTCCCCCCTTGCTCCTATATATATGGGGGCAGGGGGGCACCCCAAAGACAACAACAATTGATCTTTTAGATCTATTAGCCGTGTGCGGTGCCCCCCTCCACCATAGTCCTCCTCGATAATATTGTAGCGGTGCTTAGGCGAAGCCCTGCGACGGTAGAACATCAAGATCGTCACCACGCCGTCGTGCTGACGGAACTCTCCCTCGACACTCGGCTGGATCGGAGTTCGAGGGACGTCATCGAGCTGAACGTGTGCTAGAACTCGGAGGTGCCGTAGTTTCGGTGCTTGATCGGTTGGGCCGTGAAGACGTACGACTACATCAACCGCGTTGTGCTAAAGCTTCCGCTTACGGTCTACGAGGGTACATGGACATTACTCTCCCCTCTCGTTGCTATGCATCACCATGATCTTGCGTGTGCGTAGGAAATTTTTGAAATTACTACTTTCCCCAACAAAGGAGTCAGCTCGACACTGGTTGAAAAGCCTCCCCGAAAATTCAATTAGAAGTTGGGAGGAACTCGAGGACACTTTCAGGGCCAATTTTCAAGGGACTTATGTCCGGCCTCTGGATGCGGACGATTTAAGTCACATAATCCAACAGCCCGGAGAATCCGCCCGCAAGCTTTGAAACAGATTCCTCACTAAAAAGAATCAAATTGTCAATTGTCTGGATGCTGAAGCCTTAGCGGCCTTCAAACACAGCATCCGAGATGAGTGGTTCGCCAGACACCTCGGCCAAGAAAAGCCAAGGACAATGGCAGCCTTCACAAGTCTTCTGACCCGCTTTTGCGCGGGTGAATATAGCTGGTTGGCCCGTAAAGGCACCAGCGACCCAAGCACATCCGAAATAAGGGATGGCAACGGGAAGCCACGGCGCAATAAAAACAAACGTCAAAACAAGGAAGAGAGCCCGGACAACACAGCGGTCAACGCCGGATTCAGGGGCTCTCGACCCGGTCAGCAAAAGAAGCCGTTTGAAGGCAGCAAAGAGGGACCGTCCGGTCTGAACAGAGTCCTGGACAGACTGTGCCAAATTCATGGCACCCCCGACAAACCTGCGAACCACACTCACAGAGAGTGTTGGGTCTTCAAGCTTGCCGGCAAATTAAACGCCAAACACAAGGGAAGGGAAACACCAAGTGAATACGAGGATGAACCTCGCCACCCGAACACTGGGGGACAGAAAAAATTCCCACCAGAGATAAAAACAATAAACATGATCCACGCGACTCGCACACCCACGAGAAGGCGCGAACGCGCACTCAGAGACGCATACACTGTAAGGCCCGTCACCCCCAAACTTAACCACTGGTGGGCCTGCCCGATCACCTTCGATCACAGGGACTGCCCGACTAGTATGCAGCACAGAGGATCAGCTACCTTGGTGCTTGACCCAATAATCGACGGATACCAACTCACTCGCGTCCTCATGGACGACGGCAGTAGTCTCAATTTAATATACCAGGACACTATCCGCAGGATGGGGATAGACCCATCCAGAATCAGACAAAGCAACACCTCCTTTGAAGGGGTGATGAGGATTTTGAGCGCTTTGCTGAAATGATTAGACCTATTTTCTTACTTATGTGGTTAACTGATATGCTCAAGGTAACTCCTTATGCTAAGTATATGAAGGATATCATTACAAATAAAAGAAAGATACCGGAAGCTTAAATTTCCACCATCCTTGCTAATTACACTTTCAAGGGTGGAATACCAAAGAAACTTGGAGATCCGGGTGTACCAACTATACCATGCTCCATTAAAAGAAATTATGTTAGAACTGCTTTATGTGATCTTGGAGACGGTGTTAGTGTCATGCCTCTCTCTTTATATCGTAGACATGAATTGAATAAGTTGACACCTACTGAAATATCTTTGAAAATGGCTGATAAATCAACTCCTATACCTGTCGGTATTTGTGAGGACGTGCCTGTTGTGGTTGCAAATGTCACCATCTTAACGGACTTTGTTATTCTTGATATTCCCGAGGACGATAGTATGTCTATTATTCTTGGTAGACCTTTTCTTAATACTGCAGGGGCTGTTATTGATTGCAACAAGGGCAATGTCACTTTTCATGTTAATGGTAATGAGCATGCGGTACACTTTCCGAGGAAACAATCTCAAGTTCATAGCATCAATTCTATTGGAAAAGTTCCAACTATTATTATTGGAGGTTTTGAATTTCCTCTCCCTACTGTCAAGAAAAAGTATGATATTCTTATTGTTGGGGATTTTCATATCCCCGTTGCGGTAACTTAGTGTTATTCGAAATTTCTCCGGTTCCGTGTTATTCGGAATGAGTTTGTTAACAAGACTTGATCAACCTTGTTAGTGGATTCATTTTGATGATCATGAGATGGATGAAACTAGAAGGCACAACCTTCTATCCCTACTTTTTACTTTCTGTTATTTAGAATAAATAAAGCAAAATAGTATTATCTGTCTGCTTTCTGATTTATCGGTGCATTAAAAATATCCCGAAAATAAAAGTGCTCCAAATGCCCTGCAAATTTAGTATGATTTTTATGGAATATTTGAGGATTTTAGGCACTGAAAACACTACAGGAGGGGCAAGCACCAGGCCACGAGAGTGGAGGGCGCGCCCCTGGCTCGTGGGCCCCTGGTGGCCCCCCTCCACTTATGCCAGCACCCACACACTTCATCTTCTACCCAAAAAAATCCCCATCTAGCTCAAGCACGAGTTCTAGCTCATTTTGCTGCAATTTTCGATCTCCTTGCTCAAAGCTCCATTCACAAAACTGCTTTGGGAGATTGTTGCTTGGTATGTGACTCCTCCATTAGTCCAATAATTTTTGTTCTAGTGCTTTATTCATTGCAAAAAAAATTCTCCATAGGTGACCATGTTCTTGAGCTTGCATGTTAAATTTATGAGGTCCCAAGCCATTCTAATGCATGATATAGGCTCTAGGCACTTGTAGGAGTAGTTGCTATCAATCTTCTTTAGTTTTATTCACATTTATTTTGAAGTTACTAAAATTTCAGAAATTTTCAGAAAAAGAATTATGCTTAGAAGAATGTACCAAGGTGGTTCCTCGGCAAAGAAAGGGCCAAGGATTGCTAAACATGAGCAAGATGTTGAATTGCCGAGGGACGCGGATGTACGAGCTTGTGAGTGGCCATCCGATGATTTTATGGTCGAAGCAGGCTTCAAGGAGGAATTTGACGCGTATGTGCCTAATGCCGAGCTGGAGGACCTCTTACAAGATAAGTGCCCTCAGTACTATCAATTGACTGATTCCTTTGTGCAGAGATTCCAATATAACTGTGCGCGTAATTCTCCTAGTGTCATGTTTGATATTTATGATACATCTTATACCATGGATTTAGAGGATTTCACAACTGCTTGCAAACTCCCGCAGTGGGGTAATATTAATGATCCTCGCAAATCTGAATTTAGAGATTTTCTTGCTAGTATTACTGTGGGAGAATCTAGGGACATAGTACAAGCTACCATAGGGAGCATTCATTTTCCTACTATACATTATTTTGCTCTCTTTGTTGGTAGATGCATTACCGGTAAAGAAGAAGCATGTCACATGTGTGTCCCTGATATTTGTGTCCTCAAGGGTGCTGTGTCAGGTTATAAAGGTTATAACTTGGGGGCAATAGTTGCACGTAGGTTGCAGAATAATAGTAGAAAGGGGGATTTATTTGGAGGAATTTATGCAACCCGTGTGGCTAATTATCTTAATATAGCCCCACGAGAGGGGGATATGATTTTACCTCCTGTTTATTTGGATAAAGAAGCTATGTTCAATCATCAATTTCTTGAGAGGAATGAACAATTCCTCCATTATCGACTAATCTATGACAGACACAACGTCGTCCCTCTTACTCTTCCTGCTCCTACCTTTTTGATTATCAGGCAAAAGGAAGATATGTTGTCACCACGGAGGAAGCAGCTGGATACGAGAGGGGAGTGGAGGCAGCTCGCCAACACGTTGCTGCTCAGGAGGCGGTTGCCGCTGCATCTCAGTACAACCCCAGTTTCACTTATGGATATCAGCCAGGCGGTCCTTGGCACTAGACCAACTTAGGCCAAAAGCCTAAGCTTGGGGGAGTACGTATTTCTCACCGACTTTACATTCTTGTTCACACACTAGTCGTCGGTGCTCATACTCTTTCATTGTATTATCCATGCTAGTTTAAATTTCTTTTTCTAGTTTTCTTCTTGTGTGTTTGATAAATCTTAAGAAAAATAAAAAAAAAATTAGTTAGTTTAATTTCCATGCTTGTAGTAGCATTTAAATTGAAAACCCAAAAAGATTCCGTGTTCTTCTTTCACTTGTTGGAAGCTTTCCTGTGTAAATAGTTTTATTTTCTTTTCTTTCCTTTGGGGGTCGAGAAGACCATATTGAAAATGCTTAGTGGCTCTCATATGCATGATTGTTTATTTAACTTAGAGCCTATATTACTTGTCTTCTCTCTTGAGTTGAATGCTCGCAGATTCCAGCTTAGTCCAATGCACGTGCACTCTTATTATTATACACATCGTTCGGTCATGCAAGTGAAAGGCAATAATGATGATATATGATGGACTTATTGGGATGAGAAAAGCTAGTATGAACTCAACCTCTCTTGTTTTTGTAAATATGATGAGTTCATCGTTTCTGAGTCAGCTTATTATGAAGTAAACATATTTGCAATGACATTTAGAGATTATAGTTGCTTGTGCCATGCTTGATTAGCTATGAGTTATAATGGTTTACCTTACGTGCCAACATGCTATTAGAATGATTATGATGTGATATGATGGGATTGTATCCTCCTTTGAATGAATTGAGTGACTCGACTTGGCACATGTTCACGCATGTAGTTGAATCAAATCAACATAGCCTTCATGATATTTATGTTCATGGTGGATTATATCCTACTCATGCTTGTATTCGGTGTGAATTAATCTTAATGCATGTTTATGACTGTTGTCGCTCTCTCAGTTGGTCGCTTCCCAGTCTTTTGCTAGCCTTCACCTGTACTAAGCGGGAATACTGCTTGTGCATCCAAACTCCTTAAACCCCAAAGTTGTTCCATATGAGTCCACTATACCTTCCTATATGCAGTATTTACCTGCCGTTCCAAGTAAATTTGTATGTGCCAAACTCCAAACCTTCAAATGACATTCTGTTTTGTATGCTCGAGCAGCTCATGTTACAACTAGGGCTTCCTATATCTTCCATGCTAGGTGGGTTATTCTCACGAGGAGTGGACTCCGCTCCTCATTCATGAGAAAGGGCCGGTAACAGGGATGCCCAGTCCCATGATCCAAAAAGATCAAAGCAAATCAAAATAATTAAACAAAACTCCCCCAGGGCTGTTGTTAGTTGGAGGAACTCGTTGTTTCGAGCAAGCCATGGATTGATGCTTGTTGGTGGTTGGGGGAGTATAAACCTTTACCATTCTGTTCGGGAACTGTCTATAATGCATGTAGTATGGAAGATACAACCATCTCATAGTTGTTGCGTTGACAGCGAAAGTATGCCGCTCGAAATGTTATTCAATCTCTATTTTAAAATCGAGCTCTGGCACCTCTACAAATCCCTGCTTCCCTCTGCGAAGGGCCTATCTATTTACTTTTATGTTGAGTCATCACCCTTCTTATTGAAAGCACCCGTTGGAGAGCACACTGTCATTTGCATTCATTACTATTGGTTTATATTGGGTATGACTTGACAAGATCTCTTTTACCATGATTTACAATGTTTAGTCAGTCCTTGATCTTTAAAGGTGCTCTGCATTTATGTTTTGCGGTCTCAGAAAGGGCTAGCGAGATACCATTCTGATATATCATGTTATGATTATTTTGAGAAAGTGTTCTCATCCGAGTTTTATTATTATGGCTCACTAGCTGATTATGCTATTGATATGAGTAATTGTGAGACCTAAGTGTTATTGTGAGTATGGTTAGTTCATAATATTTGCTGAAACTTGAATGCTGGCTTTTCATGTTACAACAACAAGAGCAAACAGAGTTTGTAGAAGTTTTTTGTTTATCACTTTCAGTTTATCAACTGAATTGCTTGAGGACAAGCAAAGGTTTAAGCTTGGGGGAGTTGATACGTCTCCAACGTATCTACTTTTCCAAACACTTTTTCCCTTGTTTTGGACTCTAACTTGCATGATTTGAATGAAACTAACCCGGACTGACAGTGTTTTCAGCAGAACTGCCATGATGTTGTTTTATGTGAAGAAAAGAAAAGTTCTCGGAATGTCCTGAAAATCCACGAAGGCACTTTTTGGAATTAATAAGAATTTCTGGGCGAAAGAAATACACCAGGGGGCCCAGGGCCTATCCACGAGACAGGGGGCGCCCCCCTTGTAGGGCGCGCCCCCTATCTCGTGGGCCCCCTGGACCTCCACCGACCTCAACTCCAACTCCATATATTCACGTTCGGGGAGAAAAAATCAAGGAGAAAGTTTCATCGCGTTTTACGACACGGACCCGCCGCCAAGCCCTAATCTCTCTCGGGAGGGCTGATCTGGAGTCCGTTCGGGGCTCCGGAGAGGGGGATTCGTCGCCGTCGTCATCATCAACCATCCTCCTTCACCAATTTCATGATGCTCACCGCCGTGCGTGAGTAATTCCATCGTAGGCTTGCTGGACGGTGATGGGTTGGATGAGATTTACCATGTAATCAAGTTAGTTTTGTTAGGGTTTGCTCCCTAGTATCCACTATGTTCTGAGATTGATGTTGCTATGACTTTGCTATGCCTAATGCTTGTCACTAGGGCCCGAGTGCCATGATTTCAGTCTGAACCTATTATGTTTTCATGAATATATGTGTGTTCTTGATCCTATCTTGCAAGTCTATAGTCACCTATTATGTGTTTTGATCCGACAACCCCGAAGTGACAATAATCGGGATACTTCTCGGTGATGACCATAGTTTGAGGAGTTCATGTATTCACTATGTGTTAATGCTTTGTTCCTGTTATCTATTAAAAGGAGGCCTTAATATCCCTTAGTTTCCATTAGGACCCCGCTACCACGGGAGGGTAGGACAAAAGATGTCATGCAAGTTCTTTTCCATAAGCACGTATGACTATTTACGGAATACATGCCTACATTACATTGATGAACTGGAGCTAGTTCTGTGTCACCCTATGTTATAGCTATTACATGAGGAATCACATCCGGCATAATTATCCATCACTGATCCATTGCCTACGAGCTTTTCACATATTGTTCTTCGCTTATTTACTTTTCCGTTGCTATTGTTACAACTACTACAAAAACCCAAAAGATATTATCTTTACTTTTGCCACCGTTACCTTTATTATCATACTACTTTGCTACTAAATACTTTGCTGCAGATTCTAAGTGGTTGAATTGACAACTCAACTGCTAATACTCAAGAATATTCTTTGGCTCCCCTTGTGTCGAATCAATAAATTTGGGTTGAATACTTTACCCTCAAAAGCTGTTGCGATCCCCTACACTTGTGGGTTATCAGCAGGCTCGTAAATGCTTCATTCAAACTGCTTGTGGCGGATGAAATCTTTTTTAGCACCGTGCTCATTAATGTACGGTGCTCATCCGAGAGAGCGGCTCACTCTAGAAGGCCCGTCAGTGTGTCCGCCCGGACACCGACCCGTGCCGAACCCTTCGCATTGCCCCCCGTGGGAGCCGAACGCTCCGGGCTTAGGGCGGCCGAAGGAGTAGCTTCTGGCTTCGGTAGATCCGGACTCCTCCGCGACGACACCTTGGGGTCGCCCGCCTCATAAGGCGGAGATATTGGTGGGGTCTCACTCTCCATCATCTCCGGAGGGAGGTCCCCCAAAGACGAACTCTTTTGAGAAGAGCCGCTAGCCGGACTGCAAAGAATGGATCCTGGTTATTGTATTCAGAGCAAAGTAGTACCTTCGAATTTATGGTTAACTTACAGCTCGGTTGAGGGCTGGCCCATTGGCGGGCATGGCGCATGAGGGCGCCCTCCGGGGCAGGGCCCCCGGGTGACGCTTTCTTCCCCTGTTTGGGCATCTCTGTCTCCAAATTTTCGGAGGCATCCCTCTTCTTCCCGCGCGGGGAGGAGGCCTTAGATCTCGCTCCCCGACTATCCTCCTTTGGGGAGATAGCAATTCCCACAGTTTGGATGCGCAGTGTGTGAAGTTTGGCTTCTCTGTTCTTCCCCTCGTCTTTCCCTGAGGGCATTTTGCTAAGCACCCGACTAAGCATCTTGGCTATGGTGGGACTAGGCGAGGCTTCGGGAAGTGGCGCCGGACACCTGATTCCCTCTGCCTTGTTGAGCCATTCTTGGCCACGGAGGATTTTCAGGATGATGATTATGACAAATATAAATGAAGTGTCCGGTTTTGGGGTTACTTACTTGGGTATCTAGGCGATTGTAGCTTAGGCCCGCATCCTCGGTGGTGTCCGGACACTTTACTTGAGGTCTGAAGAATAATTTACACATCTGATAACCCACAAGTGCAGGCGATCACAATAGTTTTTGATAAGTAAGAGTGTAGAACCCAACGAGGAGCTAAAGTTAGAATAAATATTCCCTCAAGTTCTATCGACCACCGATACAACTCTACGCACGCTTGACGTTTGCTTTGCCTAGAACAAGTATGAAACTAAAAGTACTTTGTAGGTGTGAAAGGATAGGTTTGCAAGATAATAAAGAGCACGCAAATATAAACTAGGGGCTGTTTAGATAAATATGCAATAAAGTAAGTATTAGTAGAGAGCTTTTGGTTACGAGAAAGTTATTTGTCCAAGGCAATCGATAACTAGACCGGTAATCATTGTTGCAATTCTATTTGAGGGAGAGGCATAAGCTAACATACTTTCTCTACTTGTATCATATGCACTTATGACTGGAACTCTAGCAATCGTCCGCAACTACTAAAGATTCATTGAGGTAAAACCCAACCATAGCATTAAAGTATCAAGTCCCCTTTTATCCCGTACGCAAACAACCTACTTACTCGGGTTTGTGTTTCAGTCACTCACGCAACCCACCATAAGCAAATCGTAAACATATTGCAAACCCTACAGCGGGAATCCCTCACGCTTGCGCGACACGGAGGGCACAATAGGACAGCACCAATAATAAAACATGCAACTCAAACCAATCACGGTCATCAATTAACCCATAGGACAAAACGGATCTACTCAAACATCATAAGATAGCCATATATCATTGGAGAATAATATATAGCTTTGAGCACCATGTTTAAGTAGAGATTACAACGGGTAAGAGAGAGGTTACACCGCTGCATAGAGGGAGGAAGAGTTGGTGATGAAGGCGGTGAAGTTGTTGGTGAAGATCACAGTGATGATGATGGCCCCCGGCAGCGCTTCGGCGCCACGGGAAGCAAGGGGGAGAGGGCCCCCTTCTTCTTCTTCTTCTTCCTTGACCTCCTCCCTAGATGGGAGAAGGGTTTCCCCTCTGGTCCTTGGCTCCCATGGCTTGGGAGGGGCGAGAGCCCCTCCGAGATTGGATCTATCTCTATGTTTCTCCGTTCTCAGATTCTACCCCTTCACCATTTCTTAAATATGCGGAGATCCGTAACTCCGATTGGGGTGAATCTTTTGCCCAGATTTTTCTCATAAAATTAGCTTTTCTTGCGCTAAAATAAGAGCCTCAACCGCCTTACAGGTGGCCCATGAGAGCCCAGGCCGCGCCCAGGGGGGAGGGCGCGCCCCCTGTCTCGTGGCCACCCTGGACACCGTTTCGCGTTGATTTTACTTCCCAAAAATCATAAATATTCCAAAAAAAACTCCGTCCGTTTTTATACCATTTGGACTCCGTTTGATATTGGGTTTCTGCGAAACAAAAAACATGCAACAGACAGGAACTGGCACTAGGCACTGGATCAATATGTTAGTCCCAAAAATAATATAAAAAGTTTCAAAAGTATATGAAAGTTGAATAATATTGGCATGGAACAATCAAAAATTATAGATACGACGGAGACGTATCAGCATCCCCAAGCTTAATTCCTGCTCGTCCTCGAGTAGGTAAATGATAAAAAAGATAATTTTTGATGTGGAATGCTACCTAGCATAATCTTGATCATATGTCTAATCATGGCATGAATATTAAGACACGAGTGATTCAAAGCAATAGTCTATCATTTGACATAGAAACAATAATACTTCGAGCATACCAATAAGCAATCATGTCTTTTCAAAACAACAAGGCCAAAGAAAGTTATCCCTACAAAATCATATAGTCTGGCTATTGCTCTATCTTCATCACACAAAGTATTTAATCATGCACAACCCCGATGACAAGCCAAGCAATTGTTTCATACTTTAATAATCTCAAACTTTTTCAACTTTCACGCAATACATGAGCGTGAGCCATGTACATATCCCTATAGGTGGAATAGAATATGATGGTGGGGGTTATGTGGAGAAGACAAAAAAAAGAGAAAGTCTCACATCGACTAGGCTTATCAACGGGCTATGGAGATGCCCATCGATAGATATCAATGTGAGTGAGTAGGAATTGCCATGCAACGGATGCACTAGAGCTATAAGTGTATGAAAGCTCAAACTGAAACTAAGTGGGTGTGCATCCAACTTGCTTGCTCATGAAGACCTCGGGCATTTGAGGAAGTCCATCATCGGAATATACAAGCCAAGTTCTATAATGAAAATTCCCACTAGTGTATGAAAGTGAAAGCATAGGAGGCTCTCTCTATGAAGAACATGGTGATACTCTAGAGCACAAGTGTGGTAAAAGGATAGTAACATTGCCCCTTCTCTCTTTTTCTCTCATTTTTTTCTTTTTTTCTTTTTTCCCTTTTTTTGGTGGGCTTCTTTGGCCTCTTTTTTTTGGGGCTTCTTTGGCCTCTTTTATTTTTCATAAAGTCCGGAGTCTCATCACGACTTGTGGGGGAATCATAGTCTCCATCATCCTTTCCTCACTGGGGCAATGCTCTAGTAATGATGATCATCACACTTTTATTTACTTACAACTCAATATCTAGAACAAAGATATGACTCTATATGAATGCTTCCAGCGGTGTACCGGGATGTGCAATGATCTAGCATAGCAATGCCATCAAAAAACGGACACGCCATGAAAACATCATGCTAGCTATCTTACGATCATGCAAAGCAATATGACAATGAATGCTCAAGTCATGTATATGATGATGATGGAAGTTGCATGGCAATATATCTCGGAATGGCTATGGAAATGCCATGATAGGTAGGTATGGTGTCTGTTTTGAGGAAGATATAAGGAGGCTTATGTGTGATAGAGCGTATCATATCACGGGGTTTGGATGCACCGGCAAAGTTTGCACCAACTCTCGAGGTGAGAAAGGGCAATGGTACCGAAGAGGCTAGCAATGGTGGAAGGGTGAGAGTGCGTATAATCCATGGACTCAACATTAGTCATAAAGAACTCATATACTTATTGCAAAAATCTACAAGCCATTCAAAACAAAGTACTATGCGCATGCTCCTCGGGGGATAGATTGGTAGGAAAAGACCATCGCTCGTCCTCGACCGCCACTCATAAGGAAGACAATAAATAAATAAAATTGTGCTCCAACTTCATCACAAAGCGGTTCACCATACGTGCATGCTATGGGAATCACAAACCTCAACACAAGTGTTTCTACTAATCCACAATCACCCACTAGCATAACTCTAATATCAGCACCTTTATATCGCAAAACTATTGCAAGGAATCAAACATATCATATTCAGTGATCCACAAGTTTATGTAGGATTTTATGACTAACCATGTGAATGACCAATTCCTGTCATCTCTCTAAAAAGATATAAGTGAAGAAAGAGAGTTTAATTCTTTCTATAAAATATATGCCCGCGCTCTAACAAATATAAGTGAAGCAAAAGAGCATTCTACAAATGGCGGTTGTCTATGTGAAGAGAAACAGGCAATCCAGACTTCAAATGATATAACCGAAGCACATGAAGCATTCTATAAAGCCATACTCAAAAGATATAAGTGAAGTGCAATGATCATTCTATAAATCAACCAAGGACTATCTCATACCAGCATGGTGCATAAAATAAAAATCAAAACTAAATGCCAAATACGCTCCAAGACTTGCACATAATGCATAAACGAAACAAATATGAAAACATACCGATACTTGTTGAAGAAAGAGGGGATGCCTTCTGGGGCATCCCCAAGCTTAGACGCTTGAGTCTCCTTGAATATTTACTTGAGGTGCCTTGGGCATCCCCAAGCTTGAGCTCTTTCCTCTCTTCCTTTTCCTCATATCGAGACCTCCTCGTTTAGACACTTCCTCCACACAAAACTTCAACAGAAAACTCGGTACGATCCGTTAGTATAATAAAGCAAATCACCACTCTAAGTACTGTTGCAAACCAATTCATATTTTGTTTTTGCATTGTGTCTAATGTAATATAACTTTTTCATGGCTTAATCCACTGATATAAATTGATAGATTCATCAAAACAAGCAAACTATGCATCAAAAACAGAATCGGTCAAAAATAGAACAGTCTGTAGAAATCTGAACAATCACAATACTTCTGGTACCCCCAAAATTCTACCAAAATTAGGAACAATAAAAAAGTTGTACATAAAGACAGTGCAAAAGGAATCAGAACCATTTGACGTTCCAGTTAAAAATGTAAAATCGCGCACTATAGCCAAAGTTTCTGTCCAGCACCGTACAAACCAACAAGCATTGTAAACATCCTAAAGGCAAACCTTGGCACATTATTTTTATATTACAATGGAAATGTACAAGGGGATAACTATTTTTGTTGAAAAGTTTCTGTAATCAAGATTCACAAAGTTTCCGTGAGCATGAACAAAGTTCAAGGCTAGCTCCCACTTCAACAATGCTTGTCTTTCTCACTTCCACTTTCCTTTTTGAAAAGTTTTTGGTTTCCCCTCTTTATTTTTATGTTTTTAAACTATATGAAAGCACTCAATAGAAATAAATGACTCTCTAAAACTTCTGGGTTGTCTCCCTGGCAGCGCTTTCTTTAAAGCCATTAAGCTAGGCATTTAGTGCTCAAGTAATGAATCCACCCGGATCCCAAGGTATATCAAAGCCAATTTTAATTAACAATGATTTGTAATTTAGTAGTGAGCACAAAGTAACATATATCATGCAACAACAAAGTCTAACTCTCTTCCTATGCACTGGCATGCCATAAAAGAACAATTCATGCACACATAGTAAAGGCCAATGCAAAGTATAAGTAGTTTCTTGCAATTCTATCATATTGGAAACATAAAGAGGCGGAGATAGAGTTCCTATCTCATAATAATTGCAAGTAGGAGAAGCAAGCACATGCATATTATATTCATCAAAATAATCATGTGCAACGGTAAAAGGCAACCCATCAATATAATCCTTAATAAGCACAAACTTCTCTGATATAGTGTAGTTTGGAGAATTCAAAAAGATAATAGGATTATCATGCGTGGGTGCAATAGCAACAATTTCATGTTTAACATAAGGAACTATAGCAAGTTCAACTCCATAAGCATAATTCATATTGGCATCTTGGCCACAAGCATAGCAAGCATCATCAAAAAGGGATATTTCAAACAAATTCAAGGGATCATAGCAATCATCACAGCAATGATATTTCGGTAAGCACAAAGGGGAATTAAATAATGTATGAGTTGGAGGGTTACTCTCATTAGAAGGTGGGCACGGGTAGCTAATCCGCTCTTCCTCCTTTTGTTCTTCGCTCTCCTCATCATCTTTTTCATCCAGCTCACTGTTTCATCAATTTCTTCTTCCATAGCTTCCTGCAAAATATTAATCTCTTCTTGCACAGCGGAGAATTTCTTCATAAATGCATTAATATAGTAATTGTTTTCATAATTTTCATAGCAATATCTAAGTATAGCAAGATTTTTAGGCCTATAAGCATCATCATCTAGAGCTTCATACTTTTCAAAGAAAGATTCAATTTCATAAGAAGCCTCTAAAGCCACAAATTCTTCTATTTGTTCCACATCACAGTAATCATATATACCATTAGCATAAGAAGCTAAGGTTTGATTATCATTAAATTTGCATGAAAAGGGAAGGTGTGGGGCATTCATCCTAGAGCAACAAGTAATATCATATCTCAAGCATAGATTCCAGGCATACCAACGCAACATAATAAATTGATCCCATAATAGTTTCCCTTCTTGTGTCGAGCTAAAGTATGCACGTTGATCCAACGTGTCTCCCATTATAAAGTTGAATGGGGTTTTCTCAGGATTGTCAAAGTAGTATATAATATCTATCACATAATGAGAATCGAGGGTTTTAGGAGTTACCCCGTCTCCATGAGTAGCAAGAGCACCTAATTTTTTTGGTATTTTGTGTTCCATATCCATAACTAAAGATAGAGAAAAACAAAGAACAGCAAATAAAAAATACTTAGTGATAAAGCAAACAAGCACACACGAGAATATTCACCCCACGCTATGGTTCCCCGGCAACGGCACCATAAAAAGGTCTTGATAACCCACAAGTGTAGGGGATCGCAACAGTTTTCGATAAGTAAGAGTGTCGAACCCAACGAGGAGCTAAAGGTAGAATAAATATTCCCTCAAGTTCTATCGACCACTGATACAACTCTATGCACGCTTGACGTTTGCTTTACCTAGAACAAGTATGAAACTAAAAGTACTTTGTAGGTGTGAAAGGATAGGTTTGCAAGATAATAAAGAGCACGTAAATATAAACTAGGGGCTGTTTAGATAAAGATGCAATAAAGTAAGTATTAGTAGAGAGCTTTTTGTTACGAGAAAGTTATTTGTCCAAGGCAATCGATAACTAGACCGGTAATCATTGTTGCAATTCTATTTGAGGGAGAGGCATAAGCTAACATACTTTCTCTACTTGGATCATATGCACTTAGGATTGGAACTCTAGCAAGCATCCGCAACTACTAAAGATTCATTGAGGTAAAACCCAACCATAGCATTAAAGTATCAAGTCCCCTTTCATCCCATACGCAAACAACCTACTTACTCGGGTTTGTGTTTCAGTCACTCACGCAACCCACCATAAGCAAATCGTAAACATATTGCAAACCCTACAACGGGAATCCCTCACGCTTGCGCGACACGGAGGGCATAATAGGACAGCACCAATAATAAAACATGCAACTCAAACCAATCATGATCATCAATTAACCCATAGGACAAAACGGATCTACTCAAACATCATAAGATAGCCATACATCATTGGGGAATAATATATAGCGTTGAACACCATGTTTAAGTAGAGATTACAGCGGGTAAGAGAGAGGTTACACCGCTGCATCGAGGGAGGAAGAGTTGGTGATGAAGGCAGTGAAGTTGTTGGTGAAGATCGCGGTGATGATGATGGCCCCCGGCAGCGCTCCGGTGCCACCGGAAGCAAGGGGGAGAGGGCCCCCCTTCTTCTTCTTCTTCCTTGACCTCCTCCCTAGATGGTAGAAGGGTTTCCCGTCTGGTCCTTGGCTCCCATGGCTTGGGAGGGGTGAGTGTCGTGGTTCTAAGTCTGACAGTAGAATAGGGGGTAGGAATGGAGAGGCAAGATCTTAGCTATGGAGTAGTTGTATATGCAAGAGGTTTACGAGTTCAGGCCCTTCTCGGAGGAAGTAATAGCCTTATGTCTCGGAGCCCAGAGGCGGTCGACTGAATTATATGCATATGAGTTAGAGGGGTGCGAACCCTTTACACTAAGGAGGGGGGTGGCTTATATAGAGTTCGCCAGACCCCTCCGGCCCTCAATTATGCAGGGTTTAAAGTACATTAAGATCGGGGGTTACTGGTAACGCCCCACATAAAGTGCTATGATGACTATAAAATCTACTTAATGACCAACCGTTTGTATGCAAAGTGACTTTAGATCTCCTGGCGGTCGAGTGGTTGGCTTCATGGTCGAGTGTCTTCAAGTCCGTTGAGTGGAATACTTCTGAGTCGACTGACAGGTGGTTTCTTCTAGAGATGTCCTTGGGGAGGGTATCTTGGACAGGTCCATGACCCTACCCTAGGTACATGACTTCATAATTAGCCCCCGAATGGATCGAGGTTTGAGTGGGGAAGGAGTTGAGAACTCCTCCGACCCATTTTTCGTGCTATGAGTATGTCTTGTTCTGGATCAATGAACTTAGGTGACGGCACCAACTTCTTTTTCACACGCCTTGATCCATTCTTTGTATCCATCGAGTGAATTTTCTATACTTGGAGATCTCCGAACGACAGAGCGGAGGAAATCTCCCGTCTGACATGTTGCTCTACAGTTCGCGGATTTAGCGGGATTCGGATTTCAAGAAGCGCACGGGGCGGAGGAGGCCGCGGTAATCGGATGGGATAAGGCAGGAACGCCTCGATATCTGCGCCACCTTTTTCACCACGTATCGCACGCACGACTGTAGCGGGATTTGACAAGATCGCCCGGGCCTACAAGTCAGTCACTCGGAAGCAACCTCATATAAGGCGCCGGACGAGGTTTTTTGAACAGTGCGCTCTCATTTCCTTTCCCCTCTTCCTCAGACTTATCCGCCGTGTTCGCTTCCATCTCAGTGCCGCTGCTCCGTGCGTGTCTCGCCGGCGATGATGGTGAAGGAGAAGCCGGCGGCTTTGGAGCGGGCGAAGAAAGCGATGGCGAAGGCAAAGGGAAGGGCGACCAGTCGGGGCGGATCTTCGTCAAGGGCTGGCCTGCCGCAGGGCTGGATCTAGGGCGACTGGATCCGCTCAATGATTCGTCAAAAAGATCTTGATGACCTGGCCAATGAAGGACTGATCCCTCATGCATCGGCGCGGCTCTCAGGGAAGGAGTCGGAGCCGCAACCTCAGGAGGGTGAGTGCGTTCTCTTGGCCACCCATGTTAACCGTGGGTTTTCTTTGCCGCCTTACCCTTTCTTTCGGGGATTTCTAAATTTCTTTGGGGTGCAACTCCACCACTTCACACCCAACTCCATTGTGTACCTCACTGCTTTTGTGTCTTTGTGCGAGAATTTCTTGGGTTGTCGGCCTCATTGGGGTCTTTTCAAGCACATTTTCACCTGTCGCTCTCAGACGGTGAAAAAGGCCAATCCGAGTGACGAGAGAACACAAGTGATTCAGATGTGTGGGGGTCTTGGGGTTCAAATGAGGGGAAAAAGTTCTTTTCCGGCCATGGTCCTACCCGAGTCGGTCCGTGGATGGTAGTCGACCTGGTTCTACTGCAAGGACCAGCCGACGCCAGGGCAGTCGACTGGACTCCCTCCTTTTTCCATGGACCGAGTGAGCAAGCCTTTCTCTTTGAAGGTGATCCCGGAAGAGAAGGCGCAGGTTAAGGTGCTGGTCGAACGTGTGGTCCAGCTTATCCGTGACGGAGTGACTGGCATGGACCTCTTGGAGGTCTTCCTTCGACGTTGTATCCAACCGCTTCAAGCTAGAGACCATCCGATGTGGTTGTATTCTGGCATTGAGGACACCACTCGGATCCACCCGGAGGAGGTCAAGGATGCCACGCTGGAGAGGTGGCTGGCGAGCATCACAGGAAACAAGGACAACCCCCGAGGAGCCAGGAGGATTCCTCCACTCGACCAGTCATACGAAGTAGACAGGGTCCAATCCTGCATCTTTGACTGTGATCATGCTTTCTTCATTTTGTTTGCTTAAAATCAGTCGACTGACCTTTGTCTTGTTTGTTGTCTTCTAGGCCACTACTGAGATGTACTTGATGCCCAACGGGGCGCAGGAACAAACTGAGGAGGGAGGGGCGAGTGGAGGTGAAAGTGAGGAGGAGTGGCAATCTGATTTTGAGGAGGAAGAGGACGACGACGACTCCAGTGAAGAGGAGGAAGAGGAAGTCGACCCTCCTTGTTCGGAAATGCGATCCAAGCTCACCCATGACCCCGCGAACGAGCGTGGCCAAGTGACTGCGCCTGTTGGGCAGTCGTCAAAGCGCCCTCGGACGACTTCTCCGGCACCGACTGAAAAAGCGCCGAAGCATCCAAGAGCGGCATCATCGAAGCCTCTGAAGGCCTTGCCCAAGATGAGAATGACCATTCCCACCATCTCCGGGTAACAACGGTACTTGTGTTTACTCATTTAGCATGGACAGACTCTTGGTCGACTTGTTGACTAACCGACTGGTTTCTTAAATCTGCAGTGCTGCTACCTCTGAGACCTCCGCCAAGAACGAAGACCAGGAAATGGAAGACGCTGCCACCTCCAACCTTGGTACGATCTCTGTACTTTCACTTTTGGTCGATTGGATTCTCAATTTTAACTTTGGACTTCTCCTGAAGCTCCTCCTCATGTCATTGATCTCCCTGATGATGACGACGAGGCGCCGCTGAGGCCGAGGAGGAACACAAAGGCGCCGGCCGGCAAGACCACTCAGACTGCATCAGAGCCTGAGACACTGGTTCAGGAGGGTGGCAACATTACTCGGACTTCCGTGTCTTTCGCTGTGCCGCTGACGAGTGCTCGACCTTCGTCGTCGACCGCTGATCCGCCTTCCCTTTTCGCCACCCACCATGTGCCAGAGGACCAAGTGGGTGCTGCTAAGGAGGCTATACGCCAGGTGGGGATCACGATGGAGCAGGTGAAGGCGATCCGAGAAGCCAGCCAGGCAACTTATGATGCTAGCTCAGCCGTTCAGAGCAACGTCCAGGTTAGTTGTTCACCGCTTGTTCTGTTAGGATATGCTATCTGAAGATTTTCTTTCTGAAGATCTTTGTATCTGT
Organism: Triticum aestivum; assembly: GCF_018294505.1. Classification (NCBI taxonomy): domain Eukaryota; kingdom Viridiplantae; phylum Streptophyta; class Magnoliopsida; order Poales; family Poaceae; genus Triticum; species Triticum aestivum. The sequence goes on along the minus strand of NC_057810.1, from coordinate 131,079,023 downwards.
ACACCCACTGGGTGTGTCGATTGAATTTTTTGGATTAGTGGGGGCACGCTGAGTGCACCCACTGGGTGTAGTCCCCGAGACTATGTGGACTGTTGGCAGTCGACTGTAGTCTTTGTACTTTAAATTTCTTCATTCTAACTTCTTCACTCAGTCTAGTCGGACCATGTCGAGTGGAATCTTGGAACCAGTGGGGGCATGCTGAGTGCACCCACTGGGTGTAGTCCCCGAGACCATGGTCGACTGCTAGCAGTCGACTAAGGTCTGAAGAACCTGTTTTTTTACTGTGGCTGACTGCTGGCAGTTAGCTATGGTTTAGGATCAAAACCATTTTGTCTATTTCGGTCGACTAATCGAACCGAGTCGGTAGAACCAGTAGGGGCACGCTGAGTGCACCCACCGGGTGTAGTACCCGAGACTACTGTTGAATATTTTGATTTGACTGTAGTCTTAGAAATATTACTGTTTTTCTCTTAGTCACTCGGAAGCAACCCATCTTTGATGTCTGTCGACTGACCCTTCGCAGAAATCTTGCGAGATTGTGGCTCATTACACTGAATTGGAAAACAAGCATATCCAGCTCAACCTTGACTTGAAGCTTGTTCAGGAGAACTTTAAGAAGGCGAAGGATGAAGCAAAAGGTATGTTTGGTGAGAATCTTGACGACTGTCTTTGGCTTTCTATCCATTCCTGATTCTGATCTCATTGTCACTTTGCAGATAAACTAAAGGAGGCTCTGAAGAAGAAGGACCATGACCTCGCCGAGGCGCAGAAAGCGGCTTTGGACAAAACGAAGCCTGTGGAAGAAAAACTGGCTTCAGTCGAGAAACTTGAAGAGGAGAACGCCAATCTGAAAGCTGCTCTCGACGCGGCCAACAAGGAGGTCAGCCGTCTGAAGAATGACAAGATAGCTCTGAGTGACAAGGCTAGCGAATTGGCGGGGAAGAAGAACGATCTGGAGGCTTATATGGGAGGACTCGCCAAGAAGTTATTCCTCATGCTTGAAGGTAATCTCTTCTATCGGACTGACTTGTTATGATCGACTCATCGTAGAACTGTTGGCTTAACTTCGAATTGTGTTTACATAATTCTGCAAGAACTTTGAGGAGGAGACCAGTCAAGTGGAGACAAGCTTGGACCCCATTAACTCTCCTGTGAAGGATGAAGCCGCTATGAACATGCTCCAACTGAAGTCTCGTGTTACCAGTGTGGTTGACTACCTCGCTCGACTAAAGGTTGTGGTGTCGCGGATCGACATGACACTCTAGCCAAGAGAGACGCTTCAAAATGACCTTGAGTCTTTAATGACTCGACTTAATGACGTTCCAGGTCGAGTGCAGGAATGGAAGAAGTCTTCTGCCAGGTGTGGTGCTGATGTTGCTCTATCCCTGGTCCGTGTTCACTTCAAGGATGCGCGAGAGGACAAGCTGGCATCCATCAAGGTGGCCAATACCAAGAAGCACGACTTCCAATCTTTCATGGAGACCTTTATCGCTGCTGCCACTCGGATTGCTGACGGAATCGAACTGGACCAGTTTGTCGCGCCTTCCAGTCCTCCACCTAAGGAGTAAGAAAAACTTCTATGCCTTGCCTTAAATTTGCCTCGGAATGCCGAGTGGTTTTGTAACCGATAAACTTTTACAGGCTTGACGCCTGAGCACTTCTGAATCCATAGGATGTTATTTGAACTTGACTTATCGTTGAATAAGCTTGCATTTGCCTTCGAGCGAACTTGGTTCTTCACTCGCAATATACTTTAATGTTTGAGACGTAGCTCTGAGGTGGAAATTCCAGTCGACTTGCACTTTATCGCTCTTGCAGGTGGGGGTGGAGCACAAATTGTAGTCGACCTGCGTCCTTCTGGATCAGGATGGAGTGCACATTGTATTTGTGGCGTAGCCTAGAAGGAGAAGGTGGCAGTCGACCTGCACATCGTCATCCTTGCAGAGCGCACGTTGTATTTGTGGCGTAGCTCTAAAGGAGAAGGTAGCAGTCGACCTGCACCTCGTCGTCCTTGCATAGCACACATTGTATTTGTGGCGTAGCTCAGAAGGAGAAGGTAGCAGTCGATCTGCACCTCATCATCCTTGCAGAGCGCATGTTGTATTTGTGGTGTAGCTCCGAAGGATAAGGTAGCAGTCGACCTGCACCTCGTCGTCCTTGTAGAGCACACATTGTATTTGTGGCATAGCCCCGAAGGAGAAAGTAGCAGTCGACCTGCACCTCGTCGTCCTTGCAGAGCACACATTGTATTTGTGGCGTAGCAACGAAGGAGAAGGTAGCAGTCGACCTGCACCTCGTCGTCCTTGCGGATCAGAATGGATTAAATACTTAGGCGAGTACTTGGACTATAGCTAAGCCCCCGTGTGGGAGGATTGATCTCCACTCGGTAGGATTTTTAAATACTTAGGCGAGTACTGGACTGCAGCTAAGCCTCCGACTGGGTGGATTGCACTCCACTCGGTAGGATTTTTAAATACTTAGGCGAGTACTGGACTGCAGCTAAGCCCCCGAGTGGGAGGATTATTATCCACTCGATAGGATTTTTAAATACTTAGGCGAGTACTGGACTGTAGCTAAGCCCCCGAGTGGGAGGATTGCTCTCCACTCGGTGGGATTTTCAAATACTTAGGCGAGTACTGGATTGCAGCTAAGCCCCCGAGTGGGAGGATTGCTCTCCACTCGGTGGGATTTTCAAATACTTAGGCGAGTACTGGACTGCAGCTAAGCCCCCGAGTGGGAGGTTTGCTCTCCACTCGGTAGGATTTTTTAAATACTTAGGCGAGTACTGGACTGCAGCTAAGCCCCCGAGTGGGAGGTTTGCTCTCCACTTGGTAGGATTTTCAAATACTTAGGCGAGTACTGGACTGCAGCTAAGCCCCCGAGTGGGAGGTTTGCTCTCCACTCGGTAGGATTTTTTAAATACTTAGGCGAGTACTGGACTGCAGCTAAGCCCTCGAGTGGGAGGATTGCTCTCCACTCGGTGGGATTTTCAAATACTTAGGCGAGTACTGGACTGCAGCTAAGCCCCCGAGTTGGAGGTTTGCTCTCCACTCGGTAGGATTTTTTAAACTTAGGCGAGTACTGGGACTGCAGCTAAGCCTCCGAGTGGGAAGCTGGCTCACCACTCGGTAGGATTTTTTAAACTTAGGCGAGTACTGGGACTGCAGCTAAGCCTCCGAGTGGGAGGCTGGCTCACCACTCGGTAGGATTTTTTAAACTTAGGCAAGTACTAGGACTGCAGCTAAGCCTCCGAGTGGGAGGCTGGCTCACCACTCGGTAGGATTTTTTAAACTTAGGCGAGTACTGGGACTGCAGCTAAGCCTCCGAGTGGGGAGGCTGGCTCACCACTCGGTAGGATTTTTAAGTACTTAGGCGAAACGGATTCGCAGCTAAGCCTCCAAGTGGGAGGTTGGCTCACCACTCGGTAGGGATTTTTTTTATTTTTACAAACTTAGGCGAAACGGATTCGCAGCTAAGCCTCCAAGTGGGAGGTTGGCTCACCACTCGGTAGGGATTTTTTTTATTTTTACAAACTTAGGCGAAACGGATTCGCAGCTAAGCCACCCACTGGGGGATTTCTCACGTAAACAAAAGTAACAACAATCACTGGGAAAATTATAACACTCTTGTCTTTGATAAACAAACTACAGAGGTACTTTTATTACATCTCATCCGAGTGAGTATTTAAGTATAAAAGGGACGGAGCAGCTCTGCATTCCAAGCTCGTGGCTCGTCAATCTGGCGATCGACATTGTAAAGACGGTACACTCCATTGTGGAGAACTTTGGTGACGATGAAAGGGCCTTCCCAAGTAGGAGCAAGCTTGTGTGGCTTCTGCTGATCCACTCGGAGGACCAAATCTCCTTCTTGGAAGGCTCGACTCTTCACGTTTCTGGCATGGAATCGACGCAAGTCCTGCTGATAGATAGTCGATCGGATCATGGCCATCTCTCTTTCTTCTTCTAGAAGGTCGACTGCGTCCTGTCGGGCTTGTTCTGCTTCATCTTCAGTGTAGAGCTCGACTCGGGGTGCATTGTGAAGCAGATCACTCGGCCGAACTGCTTCAGCTCCATAGACCAGAAAGAATGGAGTTCGTCCAGTCGACCGATTAGGGGTGGTCCTTAATCCCCAAAGAACTGATGGAAGTTCGTCGACCCATGCGCCTGCTGCGTGCTTGAGGTCACGCATCAACCGGGGTTTCAGTCCTTTGAGAATTAGGCCGTTTGCTCTTTCTGCTTGTCCATTCGACTGGGGGTGAGCGATAGTAGCGTAGTCAACTTGTGTGCCTTGAGAAGCGCAAAAAGCTCTGAATTCTTCGGAATCAAAGTTTGACCCATTATCAGTGATGATGCTATGCGGAACTCCATATCTGAATACCAACTCTCTAATGAAGCTGATAGCACTGCCGGCATCAAGATTCTTGATAGGCTTAGCTTCAATCCACTTAGTGAACTTGTCGACTGCCACCAGTACATGGGTGAAGACGCTCCTGCCAGTTCTCAGTGGTCCAACCATATCCAACACCCAAACAACAAAGGGCCAGACGAGTGGAATGGTTTTCAAGGCTGAGGCGGGTTTGTGTGACATATTGGAATAGAACTGACATCCTTCACACTTGTCGACTATTTCCTTCGCCATTTCATTTGCTCTTGGCCAGTAAAATCCCGCTCGGTATGCTTTAGCCACAATGGTCCAAGAGGACGCATGATGACCACAGGTCCCCGAGTGGATATCGTCAAGAATTATCTGACCTTCTTCTGGTGTTATATATTTCTGGCTGACTCCAGTCGCGCTTTCCCTGTACAACTGTCTCTTGATCACAGTAAAGGCCTTGGATCGGCGGATGATCTGTCGAGCCTCTTCTTCGTTCTCTGGGAGCTCTTTCCTTAGGATATACGCGATGTACGGCACTGTCCAGTCAGGAGTGATGACCAAAACTTCCATGATCAGGTCGACCATAGCTGGAACCTCAACTTCAGTCGGATCTGTGACACTTTTTGGCTTCGGAGCTTCTTCGGTGAACGGATCCTCTTGAACTGATGGTGTGTGGATGTGCTCCAAAAACGCATTACTGGGAATGGCTTCGCTCTTGGAACCTATTTTTGCCAAATCATCAGCTGCTTGATTTTTCAGTCGGGGTATATGATGGAGCTCTAACCCCTCAAATTTCTTCTCTAGCTTTCTCACTGCATTGCAGTAACTAGTCATGGATGGACTTCTGACGTCCCACTCCTTCATCACCTGATTAACCACCAATCTGAGTCACCATAGACCATGAGGCTACGGACGCTGAGTGAAATGGCCATACGCAACCCATACAAAAGTGCTTCGTATTCTGCTTTGTTGTTGGAGGAATCAAAGTGGATCTGGAGCACATATCTGAGCTTATCTCCTCGGGGGGAAGCCAACACTAACCCAGCACCGGAACCATTCAGCATCTTAGAACCATCAAAGAACATGGTCCAGTGCTCCGAGTGAACTTGAGTCTGTAGTTGCTGTTCGATCCAGTCGGCGATGAAATCTGCTACTGCTTGGGACTTGATGGCTTTCTTTGCCTCAAACTTGATATCAAGGGGAAGGAGTTCAATCGCCCATTTTGCCACTCGACCAGTTGCATCTCTGTTGTGTAGAATCTCTAACAACGGGGCATCGCTGACGACTGTAATGGAATGGTCAGAGAAGTAATGAGCAACCTTCTTCGTGGTCATATAAATCCCATATACAAGCTTCTGATAATGAGGGTATCTTTGCTTTAATGGGGTCAACACTTCAGAAAGATAATATACTGGGCGCTAAACTTTGAAGGCTTTTCCTTCTTCTTCCCGCTCGACCGTAAGTACTGTACTGACGACTTGTCCTGTGGCTGCAATGTAAAGCAGCAAAGGCTCTTTGCTGATTGGGGCAGCAAGCATCGGCTGGGTGGAGAGCAGGGCTTTTAGCTCTGCAAACGCTGAATCAGCTTTGGGAGTCCACTCGAACTTGTCTGACTTCTTCATCAGTCGGTAAAGAGGCAATGCCTTTTCACCGAGACGAGAGATGAATCGACTTAAAGCGGCCAAGCATCCAGTAAGCTTCTGGACATCGTGCACACGCACAGGGCGTTTCATCCGGAGTATAGTACCAACTTTTTCTGGGTTGGCATCGATTCCTCGTTCGGAAATGAGAAAACCGAGTAACTTTCTGCCAGGAACTCCGAATGTGCACTTTGATGGATTAAGCTTGATATCATACCTCCTAAGGTTGGCAAATGTTTCAGCAAGGTCATTCAACAGGTCAGAACCCTTCCGTGATTTGACCACACTATCATCCATGTATGCTTCCACATTCCGACTGATTTGAGCGAGCAAACACTTCTGAATCATCCTCATGAACGTGGCTCTGACATTCTTGAGGCCGAATGGCATGGTTGCATAACAGAAGCATCCAAATGGAGTGATGAAAGCTGTTTTGATCTCGTCGGGTCCATACAGACAGATCTGATGGTAACCGGAATAGGCATCTAAAAAAGACAGGCGCTCACATCCCGCAGTCGAGTCGACTATTTGGTCATTGCGGGGGAGAGGAAAATGATCTTTCGGGCAGGCCCGATTGATATGTTTGAAGTCAATGCACATGCGAAGTGACTTGTCCTTCTTGGGGACCATGAAAACATTGGCGAGCAACTCAGAGTGGTAAATCTCTCGGATAAACTCTGCTCCTAAGAGCCGAGCCACCTCCTCGCCAATGGCCTTTCTCTTCTGGACATCGGCCCGTCGGAGATGTTCCTTGACAGGTTTCACTTTTGAGTCGACTCGTAGACGGTGCTCAGCCAACCCCCTGGGAACACCCGACATGTCAGAAGGCTTCCATGTGAAGATGTCCCAGTTCTCACGGAGGAACTGGACGAGCGCTTCTTCCTATTTGGAGTCGAGTGTTGTTGAGATATGAGTTGGAGCAGCACTGAGGTCGGTTGGGTGAATGTGAATCGTCTTTGTCTCACCGGATGACTGAAATGCTGATTCCGTAGCGGGCTTCTTGGCTCGCAACAAATCACTCGGATCTGCAGTTTTCTGGTATTCCTGCAGCTCTACCACTGCCATCTGAGCATCGGCGATCTTTGAGCCTTTCTGAAAGCACTCTTCCGCCTTCTTTCGATTGCCAATAATAGTGATCACACCTTTGGGACCAGACATCTTCATTTTGAGGTACACATAGCATGGTCGAGCCATGAAACGCGCATAAGCTGGCCTGCCCAAAATAGCGTGATAAGCACTTTGGAAATCCACAACTTCGAATGTCAACTTTTCTTTGCGGTAATTCTTGGAATCACCGAAAACCACATCAAGAGCAATTTGGCCGAGTGACTCAGCCTTCTTCCCAGGAATGACTCCATGGAAACTCATGTTGCTGGTACTGAGTCTGGACATCGGAATGCCCATCCCTTTCAACGTTTCTGCATACAATATATTCAGGCCACTGCCACCATCCATCAAAAGTTTAGTCAGTCGAGTGCCTTCGACGACTGGGTCGACCACTGAAGCTTGCCTCCCAGGGGTGGCTATGTGTGTCAGATGATCGGATTGGTCGAATGTGATGGCAGTATGAGACCATTTCAGATAACTAGGTGTCACCAGAGCAACCATATTCACCTCTCGGTTGATAACTTTCAATCGACTTTTGCTTTCAACATCAGCAAAAATCATCAGGGTGGAATTGACCTGGGGATATCCATCATCACTATCTTCTTTGTCTTCAACTTTGTCCGACTCATTTTCCTTATCTTTGGGTTGTTTCCCCTGGAATTGCTAGATCAAGAGCCGACACTGTCGAGTGGTATGTTTCAGACAAATGAATTTACCCTCCTCATCTTTCTTCGTGTGGATGTGGCACGACAAATCCATCACGTCATTCCCTTCCTTGTCCTTAACCTTCTTAGGGTTCCAAGACCCTTTGGGATTCCCTTTAAACTTTCCTTGAGTCATGGCCAAGGCTTCTCCAGGAGAAGCTGGCTCGGCTTTCCGCTTCTGCTTCCGACTGGAGTTCCCTCCCCCGGTTTCATGAGCAGCTGACTTGTACTTGCCACTCTGGAGCCGATACTCTTCTTCACCATTGGCATACTTGGTGGCAATTTCCATCATTCGACTTAGAGTCATGTCTCCGGTTCGACCAAATTTTAGACTTGGCTCTCTGTTCTTAACACCTTCCTTGAAGGCACAGACTGCCTGGTGATTAGATACATTCTCTACCGTGTGATGCAATGTGATCCATCTCTGGATGTAATCCCTTAGAGTTTCATTCGACTTTTGCACACAAGATTGCAGCTCTATCAACCCTGCTGGTCGCTTGCAAGTTCCTTCAAATGTTCTGACAAACACTCGGGCAAGATCTTCCCAAGTGTAAATGCTATTGGGTGCCAACTGATTCAATCATGCTCTGGCCGAACCCTCCAACATAAGGGGCAGATGTTTCATGGCCACCTCATCATTGCCGCCGCCAATCTGAACAGCCACTCGGTAGTCTTCAAGCCAAGTATTAGGCTTGGACTCACCAGTGAACATACTAACTCCAGTCGCCAACCTGAAGTTGGGAGGAATCACCGCGGCCCTGATGGCCCTGTTGAAACACTCTGGTCCTAAGACATGTACTCTACTACTGGTGGGTATATCTCTGTCATGACCTTCTTGGTGAGCTCTGTTCCTGTCCACCAAACCTTGAACTATAATGGATCTCACATCAAAGCCTGGTTCTCTGGGGTCGACTGGAACCCTTCGCCCAACACTATGCTGGCGTCTGTCATCCTGCTGTCGAGGCGCGTACGATCCACCCCTTGGGGGAGGGGTGGGCACTCGACGTCGATCATGATGATCAAATCGGTGATCATACTGCTCACGGTTCTTACTGATCATCAAGCTGGCCTCCACGTTCCTCACGCCTAGGTGGCGATCTTGGGCTATGGGCCGACTGGACTGTATTTGCAGCGACAGATCTACTGTGAATCCTCTTCCGCGATTGCGATACAACTGAATTTTGATCTCCTGCTGCCCAGAGTAAATATCTGATCTGTAGCAAGCCTCTGCCAGCCTCTGACCGGGAAGGCTGACCGACTCTGCTATACGGGCTGCAGCTGCTAGATTCTAAATCGGAGTTCGATATACCTGAGTTGGTGGTGGAAAGAGTTGACGTCGACTGGAGTCTGGAACCCGTTGCCGCGCACGCTCGTCGAGTGCTCGCTGGAGGTTCTCCAGTCAAGTGCGCTTAGCCAAGTTGGCCAAGCGCGTGTCCTCTAAGGCCCGAGCCTCGGGGGTTTCTCCAACAATAGGAGTGTGTAACGCATCCATGTTCCGGCGGTGAAGTTCTTACCTCTGCAGCGAAGTGAGGGGCTCGGGTTGATACTCTTCGTGAACCTGCGCCGGATCGCCTCCGCCGTCGCCTCCGTCGGTGCGGGGAGAGCCAGGAGGACTGCATGGTCCATTGACCATCAGAACCTCTGTCACTGGATCAGTGATGTCGCACTCGGATGCAGTCTCTGCGGAGCCAGTCAATAGATCGAACAGGCCGTAGATAGATTCGTCGGGCTCGATTGCCGTGACTTGGGGAGTGGCCGATTGGTGGGCCACCATGTGTCTCACCCACCGCTGAAGCCTCGACCGACCGGAGCACTTGCGCCGGCCGGAAACAGGGAGGGAGGACGACACAGGGGTCGACCGATACTGGGTCGACGATTGCCGTAGGAGGACGCCGTGGAAGCATGTGCGAAAGTGCGTCGCCCTGTGGACGAGGAGCGCGCCGACGTCGAGTGGAGCCTCCTGAAGCCAAGCGGAGTCGTCGGCGCCGAATGTGAGCGCGTCGAGACGGATCTCGCGGCCCTCAACCAGAACTCCACCTGAAACCATGATGAAGGGGATCGGAAAAATTTCAACTTCTCCAATAAGTCGCTAAGACGCCTTCCCCACGGTGGGCGCCAACTGTCGTGGTTCTAAGTCTAACAGTAGAATAGGGGGGTAGGAATGGAGAGGCAAGATCTTAGCTATGGAGTAGTTGTATACGCAAGAGGTTTACGAGTTCAGGCCCTTCTCGGAGGAAGTAACAGCCCTACGTCTCGGAGCCCGGAGGCGGTCGACTGAATTATATGCATATGAGTTACACGGGTGCGAACCCTTTACACTGAGGAGGGGGGTGGCTTATATAGAGTTTGCCAGACCCCTCCGGCCCTTAGTTATGCAGGTTTTAAAGTACATTAAGATCGGGGGTTACTGGTAACGCCCCATGTAAAGTGCTATGATGACCATAAAAGATACTTAATGACTGACCGTTTGTATGCAGAGTGACTTTAGATCTCCTGGCGGTCGAGTGGTTGGCTTCATGGTCGAGTGTCTTCAAGTCCGTTGAGTGGAATACTTCTGACTCGACTGACAGGTGGTTTCTTCTAGAGATGTCCTTGGGGAGGGTATCTTGGACAGGTCCATGACCCTACCCTAGGTACATGACTTCATCAGCGAGAGCCCCTTCGAGATTGGATCTATCTCTCTGTTTCTGCGTTCTCAGATTCTACCCCTTCGCCATTTCTTAAATATCCGGAGATCCGTAACTCCGATTGGGGTGAATCTTTCGCCCAGATCTTTCTCATAAATTTAGTTTTCTTGCGCAAAAAGAAGATCATCAACCACCTTACGGGTGGCCCATGAGAGCCCAGGCCGCGCCCAGGGGGAAGGGTGCGCCCCCCTGTCTTGTGGCCACCCCGGACACCGTTTCGCGTTGATTTTACTTCCCAAAAATCATAAATATTCCAAAAAAACTCCGTCCGTTTTTATCCCGTTTGGACTCCGTTTGATATTGGGTTTCTGCGAAACAAAAAACATGTAACAAACAGGAACTGGCACTGGGCATTGGATCAATTTGTTAGTCCCAAAAATAATATAAAAAGTTGCCAAAAGTATATGAAAGTTGAATAATATTGGCATGGAACAATCAAAAATTATAGATACGACGAAGACGTATCAACATCCGTTCGGCCGTCAGGGCGAAGAAGTGCAGAATAGTCCACGGACCCTCCGGATTGAACTCCCACATCCGGAGAGGCCGGCGTTTGCACGGCAACATCCGTCAGACTAGCATTACCTGAATTATGCTGACAAGGTTAATGTCCCTCTCTAGAAGCTCCCGGATACGGCTCTGAAGTGTAGGTACATCACTAGCAGACCCCCAATCCCGTCCTATGTTGGTCCATGACGCCAGTTGCAACGAAGGGCCCGAGTGGAAGTTGGGGGCAGCCACACACTTTGTGCCTGTAGGAGCCGTGAAGTAAAACCACCTCTGCTGCCATAAATCGGATACCTCTGGAAAAGAACCCTCTGGTCATGGGGCGTCGGCGTTCCTACTTATTATGGCACCTCCGCACTCCGCATGTCGCCCCTCGATCATCTTCGGCTTCACATTTAAGGTCTTGAGCCATAAGCCGAAGTGTGGAGTGACGTGGAGAAAAGCCTCGCACACAATGATAAACGACGAGATATGGAGGATAGCGTCCGGAGCTAGATCGTGAAAATCTAACCCGTAGTAGAACATGAGCCCCCTCACAAAGGGATCAAGGGTGTGGCCCAAGCCGCGGAGGAAGTGGAAAAAATAAGACGCTCTCATTAGGCTCGGGAGTAGGGATGACCTGCCCTGGAGCAGGAAGCCTGTGCTGGATGTCGGCAGTCAGATATCCGACCTCCCTAAGCCTCGCAATATTCTCCACTTTGACCGAGGAGGCCACCCACCGGCCTTGAAGGTTGGATCCGGACATATTGGAGGATCTGGGGTGTTTGAGTTTGGGTCTCGGGTGTTAGAACTCGAGATACGAAAGGGCACAAGGGTGGTGGAAAAGAGGTATAGGCCTCGGCCCCTTTATAAAGGGGGTGAATATCAAGAGTCCACAGCGTGACCGCTTCAGACTTATCTAAAAACACGGAGTCATACCAACAGTCGTCGTGGGGTTGCGCACGCCCGTATTGATGGAAGATCCCGCAATAAGGGGAACACGATCTCTGCTTTAGCAAGGCATGCTAATAAAACTGCCTCGCAACGCGTATCGAAGTGGGCTAAGAAAAACCGGTTCGTGTTGGGCCGGGCCATGATGCAGGAGCACAACGTATCAAAAATTGCCGGTAGATCAAATTAATGCTATGCTCTCTACGGCGATATGTGAAGATCATCTTGCAGATCCGAACATGGTCTAAGTGTTCGATAATTATTTTGGAGTATTTGGAGATGGAACCCGCCTTGCAATGCCAAAGATAAAACTGCGCGCCAGACTCATCATCATTGAAGCCTGGTTCAAGGGCTATTGAGGGAGTCCTGGATTAGGGGGTATCCGGACTGCCGGACTATATACTTTGTCTGGACTGTTGGAGCGTGAAGATACAAGACTCAAGACTTCGTCCCGTGTCCGGATGGGACTCTCCTTTGCGTGTAAGACAAGCTTGGTGATCCGGATATTATATTTCCTACTTTGTAACCGACTCCGTGTAAACCCTAGTCCTCTCCGGTGTCTATATAAACCAGAGAGGTTGATCCTTAGAGGGACGATCACAATCATAATCAGTATAGGCTAGCTTCTAGGGTTTAGCCTCTATGATCTCGTGGTAGATCAACTCTTGTAATACTCCTATCATCGATATCAACCAAGCAGGAAGTAGGGTTTTACCTCCATCGAGAGGGCCCGAACCTGGGTAAACATTGTGTCCCTTGTCTCCTGTTACCATCAACCTAAGACGCACAGAGCGGGACCCCCTACCCGAGATCCGCCGGTTTTGACACCGACACCCGTGCCAAGCTTTTTCTCCGGCGATCCCCATGCCATCGCCCTGCCAACGCCCCGCCAACGCCCCGCCACCGCCGGCGACCACCTCCCCCACCCTGAACCCTAAGATAGATAGTGGGGTACCTCTCCGGCGAGCCCCCTCCCTGCTACGGCTGGTTCTTCCTTCACCCCGGCGAGCCCCCCCCTGAAAATTGACTGACCCAAAAGTTGATTCAGTCGACTGAAGTGTAGCTAAATCGGAGCAGCATCGCAAGCAGGAGCAAGAGCGAGAGCAGCAACGCGAGCAAGCTCAATAGCAAGAGCAGACCAGGCAGGGGACCGAGAGCAAGAGCAGAGTAGCAACGCGAGCGAGAGCTAAAGTAGCAGCAGCTCCTACTGATGTGGACGTCGCCGTCGAGGGAGCGACGCCGTGGAGGAAGTGGCCGATGACGCTGCCGTCGCCGTGTCGGCTCGGGACCGAGCGCCGACAGCACCGTGAGATCGAATCAAGTAGAAAATGCGGCGATTAGTGTACAACCTCTTTGGTGGCGCCGATTAGGCCGCAACTTCATCCGAGGAAACGGTGATGATGATGCTCTTCCGGTGGTGCAGGTGAAGACGGCAGTGTGGGAATGGAGGTGGCGCGAAAGACGAGGGGAACATCGGGACAGCTCCTTGGAGGCGGAGGACGGGGTGGCTGAACCTGCGGGACGACGAGATCGATGAAGGATCCTCATCAGGTACGGTGGATGACGGACGTCGAGCTGTTGCTATGGACGACGTCGTCGGGGAAGAGGCTCAGGCTGGGTGGCAGACGGAGTAGGGTGTGGGGTTTCGTCGTGGGTTTTCGCGGCCTCGGTGTACGAATGGGTGGGCGGGTGGGATGGCAGTGGGGAACCAGGGCTTAGGGACGCGCTTCTCTGAAATGTGGGTTAAGTTCGGAAAGTACCCCGACTGATTTGAGGCGGTTCTTTCGGTTCAGGGGTACCACGGGCATTTCACTTGTCGGGATTTCACAGGAGGTGGGAGTTTTCGCGCGTGTTGTAATTTTGGAATAGCAAGGCGCGGGTTGAGATGGAGGGAGTTGTGGGAGCACGACGAGACAAAGATATATCTTAAATATTTCGGGCTAACACTAGTAGAAAAGGGGGAGTTTGTCCCGGTTCGTAAGGGCCTTTAGTCCCGGTTCATGAACCGGGACTAATGGGTCGTTACTAATACCTCCCTCCTTTAGTCCTGGTTCAAACACGAATCGGGACAGATGTGCCTCGACGTGGCCGGTGCGCCGAGCCCAGGCAGGGGGGCCTTTGGTCCCGGTTGGAGGCACCAACCGGTACCAAAAGGCCTCCACGCGTCAGCATTCCAGTGGCTGAGGTTTTTGTTTTTTTTGAAGGGGGGGGGGTTGGGGGTTTTGGGGGTTAATTTAGGTGTTTTACATATTGTGTTAGCTAGCTAATTAATAGAGAGAAGTGTCCTCTCTTATGTCTGTGCTTGGTCGACGCTACGTACTATACATAGAGAGGCCCTCGACACGCTAGCTAGTAAGAAAATGAAGGGAACCATTAAGTACAGAAGTTCGTCATGCATACCGAGAGAAGTGATCGATCGACCTCTCCTTCTCCGAGAGATTGGTCGAACAACAAGTTTTCGTATTATCTATCCGATGCTACTGGCTACATACATATACAATATGTAAGATCTCTTAATTACAATCCCCTAGCAATTGAAATCAACTTCCACATGGTATTCTCCGGCTTTATTGATGACGTGGTCAAGAAAGAATCCCGCCAATTCCTCTTGAATTGCTTTCATGCGATCTTGTTCTAGGAGTTCATTCTGCATCTGCCACGTCTAATTTGAAGAAGGGGGTTAATTAATACATATATATGAATGAAACTCAACAGAAATGATGGTGTAATAAAATGAAATTGTGAATATTATTGCTTACGCACTTCATATTGTCTTTTAGAGTAGCCCCGCTTATTTTTCAAAGTCGCGTTGTAGATGAACTCGCACACGTAGTATCCACAGAAATCATTCCCTTGTTCCTGCCACAAGCACTTTACGAGAAATAGAGGTCAATCAAACTGATAATGAAGCATTATAAATGGCATTGATGAAAGTATAGCTATAGAATCAACGGGAGATGCGCGCAACTAGCTAGCCAGTAGTACTTACTTTCGGGTATGTATATCGCAGCTCCTTCGGCAGTCCCGGAGCTTCTGCGGTGAACTGTTTCCAAACCCTGCAAGACAAAAAAATAATTATTATTACTTGAGATATCAGGAAATGAACAAAAAGTTGCCGATATGGTGCGATAATGATCGATTGAACTTACTTGTTGAGCAATTCAGTCATGTCCGCATAGGTTTCGGGATCTTTTCGTCTCGAGTCTAAGACGGTTACTAGTCCCCGCTCAAGCTTAATCTCCAGAAGAACATAGTGGTACCTGCGCACGCATGCATAACTCATCAATTACATTACTGTAACCTCGCTCGAGTAATAAGGGAAACCGAATATGCACACGACAGTAACACTCACTTGCCGTTGTAAGGAAAGAGTATGGTATCTTTGTTTTGATTTTTGATCAACGATTGTAGCAAGTTGTCCTCGGCCTCTTTGGCGTGCTTTTTAACCAGAAATTCATCTATGATATTTGTGTTAATGAACCCAATATCATAAATTTCTTGTTTTTTGCACTCGACGATCTTCAATCTGCATAATATATTGAGGATAATTAATTATAAATACATGCAATGAAAGAGCCGAGCTATATATAGAGACTTAATGACAGAAATAGTACTTACAGGCAGTAGCAAAAGACCGTTAATTTATCGAGGGCCTTTTGATTGAAGAACGCGAAGAACTCCTCAAATGGAACACACAACAGATCACTTGCAACGAGGTCGTGCTCCTCTTTAATGTTCAGATACAAACTATTCGTCCCCCAGACTCTCTGCAGGTTTTCATGTACCAATTATGGAATCTTCGCATCATCGTTGTTAGAGATTTTTCATCTTTGACGAGAGGCTTCCCGTACTCGTATCTGTGTTCGTCCACCTCCATGAAATCAGGAAGTTGATCATCAGGCAGGTAATATTGTAGATTGCCATAACCGGCCACCATCCCCGGAGCATTAGCGACGATGTTGCCGCTAGACACATTGAGCGGGGGGGCACGATTGGTTTGCTTGTTCGCCGAGCTGGTCAATTTTTTTCGCAGCTGCTCGTTCTCTTGACCTTTGATGTCTGACAGTACTTCCCGACCGCTCCGCTTGGAGATATGTCTGTTCAGTAATGCGCTCATAGTTGGTTCTCGGCGGAGACTTTGCCGGTTTCCTCAGGGCATCGAGAGTGCGCTTTGCTTTCATCGGATCTACCTTCTCCTCCGGAGGTGGATGTCTCTTTGCTTTCACCCCTTCAAAGAACTCCTTCATGTGGGTCCGCACGATCATCGCGTTTTCCTCCTCGGTCCTCTCATATGGTAACTTTTCTAGAGGCTTGAGAGGTGGACCGTATATGTATTGCCTCCCGCCTCTGGTTGTGCTGCTAGACGCCAGAGCAGACGGAGCGGCTGCGGCGTCTGTCTTCTTTCGTGCTTGTTTACAAGGCGGAGGAGAAGGACTATGATGCGCCGGAGCAGCCGGGGCGGCGGCAGGTCTCTTCCGCCCTTGCTGGCGAGGCGGAGAAGGAGGAGGCTGCTAGCTGCTCGGGAGCGCCGGCGCAGGCGGAGAAGGAGGCGGAGTGCCGCCACGCGTGCCCTGTTCGTTACCCGCCGGAGGAGGAGGTGGTGGAGGAGGCGGAGTGCCTTGACTCGCTGGAGGAGGAGGAGGAGGCAGAGGCGTCCAGTTCAGAAGGTTGATGAGCTCCTTCCGCCATAGGCATGGAGTCTTCAGAGCAGAACCCAGCCTAGTCTCCCCTTCACCTGTAGGGTGGTCAAGCAGGAGGTCCTCAAATCCCTCCATTATTTCATCCACCATCACCCTAGCATATCCTTTTGAAATCGGCCGGCAGTGATAAGTTGCACTGGGTCCAGTAGAATAAATAGAGCCAACAACCGCCTTGACCTTCAAATTCATCCATCGCATCATAATGTCGCAATTTTGAGACTCCGTGATAGCATCCATGGGATAGCTGGCAGGAGCCGTCAAGACATGCTCTGGCTAAAGCAGCTCGGTGGAAGCCATGCTGCTTCTCCGCTGAGATGGCGGGGTAGCTTCGGGGGAAGCTTCGGCAGGTCGTTTGCTGCGATCTGCTGCTTCTCATTCCTCTTCTCTTTCCTCTAGCCCCATTACCCTTTCGTGCAACGCCTGCAGTTGGCCCTGCTCCAGTTTCTTCCTCCTCTCGTGGGTTTTGTAACCCCCTGCGTCCGGAAAACCAACCTTCCACGGAATGGAGCCTGGTGTGCCTCGTGTCCGTCCAGGGTGCTCAGGATTCCCGAGGGCCATTGTGAGCTCATCCTTCTCCCTGTCTGGAACGAACGTCCCTCGCTGTGCTACATTGATATAGTGCCGAAGCTTCTTGACTGGTATTTTCAGTTGCTCGTCCGTCCAATGGCACTTCCCTGATACAGGGTCCAAGGTTCCGCCAGCCCCGAAGAACCAAGTCCGGCAACGGTCTGGCCAGGTCATTGTCTCTGGTTCGATCCCTTTTTCAAGCAGATCATTCTCAGCCTTGGACCACTTAGGCCGGGCTTTGAGGTAGCCACCTGACCCCGTGCGATGGTGAAGCTTCTTCTTCGCAGCATTTTGCTTGTTTGTCGCCGACATCTTCTTACTCTTTTCCGATGTCTTGTGGGCCACAAATGCGGGCCAGTGATCTTTGATCTTCTCATATTTGCCGATGAATTCTGGTGTCTCTTCTTTGTCGACAAACTTGTTCAGCTCTTTCCTCCACCTCCTGAATAGGGTTGCCATCTTCTTAAGAGCACAAGACTTGATTAATTGCTCTTTAACTGGCTTCTCCGGATCCTCCTCTGGCGGTAGGGTGAAATTTGCCTTCAGCTGAGTCCAAAGATCTTCTTTCTGCATATCATTGACATAAGACACCTCAGGGTCTTCCTCCTTAGGCTTATACCATTGCTGGATGCTGATCGGGATCTTGTCCCTAACAAGAACCCCGCACTGAGCAGAAAATGCGTTCTTTGTTCGGATGGGTTCAATCGGTTCGCCGTCGGGCGCGATTTCTCTGATCTCAAACCTTTCATCCGAGCTCAACTTTTTCTTTGGGCCTCGTCTCCTTACCGAAGTTGTGCTCGATCCGGAGGGCTAGAAATTAAAAGGAAGAAAGACGAGAGTAATTAATATGTGTACATATACCAAAACAATGGATGCATCAATTAACTAGTCAGCACGGGCTTAACTAATATATATTACCTGGCCGGACTCGGTTCGGTCACCGAAGCAGTCAACACGGTCTCCTTATTGTACCTCCATTGTGTCACCGGAGCCATCATGAACATAGCCCTCTTCTTGTACCGGCATTAATGGGCTGAAGCCATCATGAACATAACCCTCTTCTTCACCCAGTTCTTCCTGACCATCGGTGTCGTTGAGAAATGACGGAACTTCATCACTTCCTTGTGCGATTATGTCCCCCAACATCGCTTTTGTTGCTTCATCTCGGGAGTGCTCCATAGTGTCTGCAAATATTTACAACATGTCAATTATTATTCAAACATGGTACAGATGGATATATATTAGTGGCAAACATAGAACTAGATAGCTAATCACAATAAGGAATCATGTTAGTGGCCTCGATGCTGCTTCTCTAGGGTTTGGGGTGGCCTCGACACAACGCTTCAAGGGTTTGGGGTGGCTTCGATGACAAAGCTCTTTTAACTTGGTAAATTTGGGTGGCCTCGAGAGAGTTAATTTGTTGGATAGGGGCACGGCGGGAGGAGTAGGAGACGACCAACATCGTTTTCTCTCTAGGGTTTGGGTGTCCTCGAGAGTTTTGGTCGAGCGAGAGGGCCGAGGGGGGTGCTGCCGTGGTATAAGTTATCACGGTCGAGAGGGGGTATATATATCAACCGCCCCTCATGTCGAAGTTATCTCGAGGGGGTTATATCGACAACAACGCGACATACATATACATGGGAAAATAATGTTATCGGGGAGGGGGTATCGGTACCCCCCCACGTGTTGAAGTTTCTTCTTTCTCCTCTATTCCTTTTATTCTTCTTCTTCTCCTCTTCTTTTTCTTCTTCTCCCTCGAGAAAGGAAAATAAGGAAAAGGAAGAAAAGAGGAAGAAGGAAGAAGGAAGAAGAAGAAAAAAAGAAGAAAAAAAGAGGAGAAGAAGAAAGGAATAGAGGAGAAGAAGAAAAATAGAAAATTTTCTATTTTTTCTTCTTCTCCTCTATTCCTTTCTTCTTCTCCTCTTCTTATTTTCCTTTTTCCTCTCCTTATTTTTCTTCTTCTTCTTCCTTCTTCCTTCTTCCTCTTTTCTTCCTTTTCCTTATTTTCCTTTCTCCTCTACACTAACCTAAAATGCACTAACCTAAAATCACCAAAAAATCTATGAACAGAAAAAAATCCTAACTTTTCTAAAAATCTATCTTTTGCATATATGAAAACATTAATACACATATGAACAAAAAATACATATATGAACAAAAACATGTTCTAAACAATTTTTTTATACATTTTGAACATCTACATACAGATAGCCACATACATACACATATACATTATATATATATATATATATATATATATATATGAACAAAAAAATTAAACTAATAAAAATGACAAAAAAGAGCTAGGGCGGCGTGGCGGCTCATAGCGGGGGCGGATAGCAATGACGATGGCGACGATGGGGGCGGCGAGGGCGCTGGCGCGCGGGGGTGGGACAGGGCAGGGGCTCGGGGCCGCACATGGTGACGGGGATGGCGGTCTCGGGCGGCACATGGCGACAGGGACGAGGAGGGTGGGCTCGGGGAGGCACGCGGCGACGGGGATGGGGACGGCGGGCTCGGGGAGGCCGGCGACGAGGACGGCGCGGGCTCGGGGAGGCGACGGCCTTGGCGGCAGCAAGGTGGAGCAGTCTGGCGACATCAAGGAGGCCGGCATCGTCGGGGGCAACTGGCGATGAAATTCTGATTTTTTGCAAAGTGTTTGCTTATATAGCAAAGCCTTTGGTCTCGGTTGGTGGGACCAACCTGGACTAATGCACCCTTTAGTCCCGGTTGTTGCCACCAACCGGGACCAAAGGCCAGTTTTCGGCAGCCCAAAGGGCGGGAAGCGGCGGCCTTTGGTCCTGGTTGGTGGCACCAACCGGGAGTAAAGGTGGGGCATTGGTCCTGGTTGGTGCCACGAACTGGTACCAATGCCCCCCTTTAGTCCCGGTTGGTGCCACCAACCGGGACCAAAGGCCCCTGTGTTGCCCGCGTCGCGGCCAAAGTTTAGTCCCACCTCGCTAGTTGAGAGGGCTCGAGAGTGGTTTATAAGCGCTGCTGCACCCACCCTCTCGAGCTCCTCTCAACTGCAGGCTTTCGGGCCTAATCTCACACTTTGCTGCTGTGGGCCTATTGGGACTTCTGCGGGCCTGAATCCTGGCCCAGGTTGGTTTCTAGTCGTATTCAGGCCGTGGTGGCCCAATAGGTGGCAGTTTTTTAGAGTTTTTTTCCAGTTTTTTTGTTTTGTTTTTTGCATTATTTATTTTCTTTTGTTTTTTGCTTTATTTTTTAATTCTTTTTGCTTTTAGTTTTAGAAAAATTATAAACTTTCTGTTAGTGCCATTAGTTTTCAAATTTGAAAACACTTTTTTTGTTTTTTGTTTTCTTTCTTGCTTTATTTTTTTATTTTGTTTCTACTTACAACAAAATACTTATTGTTGCTATTTTTTTATTTTTCCAGTTTTTTGTTTTGTTTTCTGCATTATTTATTTTCTTTTGTTTTTTGCTTTATTTTTTAATTCTTTTTTGCTTTTATTTTAGAAATATTATAAACTTTCTGTTAGTGCCATTAGTTTTCAAATTTGAAAACACTTTTTTTATTTTTTTGTTTTCTTTGTTGCTTTATTTATTTTGTTTTGTTTCTACTTACAACAAAATACTTATTGTTGCTATTTTTATTTTGTTTCCAGTTTTTTTGTTTTGTTTTCTGCATTATTTATTTTCTTTTGTTTTTTGCTTTATTTTTTAATTATTTTTGCTTTTAGGTCAGCAAAATTATAAACTTTCTGTTAGTGCCATTAGTTTTAGAGAAATTATAAACTTTCTGTTGAGAGTGTTCTTGGTGAGAACATAGTTGGCAAGGAGCGAAACAGGATTAATGGAATTACGAGGGCCGAACCATAAGACATTAAAGCATTTCAAATGAACTCTGAAAAAGTTGAAAGTTGGCATGGTATCATAAATTCACCCACATAGCATGTGCATGTACAAAACGGACAATGGTATCATACTCGTCTGTTACAAAGTTGGCATGGTATCATCATAATAGTTGCGGGAGAAAGTCTTCACTTTTTCTTCGCTTGTGTCATTTGCTTATTGCGCCATAACCATGGATAATATTCATCGTTTATCAGGATGCTGGGGTCAGCCTTGACTGTGAAGGGAGGAATTTCATGAAACTTTTCATAATCTTCGGACATGTCTGTCTTGCCCTCCACTCCCACGATGTCCCTTTTTCCTGAAAGAACTATGTGGCGCTTTGGCTCATCGTATGATGTATTCGCTTCCTTATCTTTTCTTTTTCTCGGTCTGGTAGACATGTCCTTCACATAGATAACCTGTGCCACATCATTGGCTAGGACGAACGGTTCGTCAGTGTACCCAAGATTTTTCAGATCCACTGTTGTCATTCCGTACTGTGGGTCTACCTGTACCCCGCCTCCTGACAGATTGACCCATTTGCACTTAAACAAAGGGACCTTAAAATCATGTCCGTAGTCAAGTTCCCATATGTCCACTATGTAACCATAATATGTGTCCTTTCCCCTCTCGGTTGTTGCATCAAAGCGGACACCGCTGTTTTGGTTGGTGCTCTTTTGATCTTGGTCAATCGTGTAAAATGTATTCCCATTTATCTCGTATCCTTTCCAAATCAATACAGTCAAAGATGGTCCCCTGGACAACAAGTACAGCTCATCACAAACAGTGTTGTCACCTCTGAGACGTGTTTCCAACCAACTGCTGAAAGTCCTGATGTGTTCACATGTAATCCAGTCGTCGCACTGCTCCGGGTGTTTGGAGCGCAGACTGTTCTTGTGTTCATCGACATACGGGGTCACCAAGGTAGAGTTCTGTAGAACTGTGTAGTGTGCTTGAGACCAAGAATATCCGTCCCTGCATATTATTGAGTCCCTTCCAAGCGTGCCTTTTCCAGTCAGTCTCCCCTCATACCGCGATTTAGGGAGACCTATCTTCTTAAGGCCAGGAATGAAGTCAACACAAAACCCGATGACATCCTCTGTTTGATGGCCCATGGAGATGCTTCCTTCTGGCCTAGCGCGGTTACGGACATATTTCTTTAGGACTCCCATGAACCTCTCAAAGGGGTACATATTGTGTAGAAATACGGGGCCCAGAATGACAATCTCGTCAACTAGATGAACTAGGACGTGCGTCATGATATTGAAGAAGGATGGTGGGAACACCAGCTCGAAACTGACAAGACATTGCACCACATCACTCCTTAGCCTTGGTATGATTTCTGGATCGATCACCTTCTGAGAGATTGCATTGAGGAATGCACATAGCTTCACAATGGCTAATCGGACGTTTTCCGGTAGAAGCCCCCTCAATGCAACCGGAAGCAGTTGCGTCATAATCACGTGGCAGTCATGAGACTTTAGGTTCTGAAACTTTTTCTCTGCCATATTTATTATTCCTTTTATATTCGACGAGAAGCCAGTCGGGACCTTCATACTAAGCAGGCATTCAAAGAAGATTTCCTTCTCTTCTTTGGTAAGAGCATAGCTGGCAGGACCTTCATACTGCTTTGGAGGCATGCCGTCTTTTTCATGCAAACGTTGCAGGTCCTCCCGTGCCTCAGCTGTATCTTTTGTCTTCCCATACACGCCCAAGAAGCCTAGCAGGTTCACGCAAAGGTTCTTCGTCACGTGCATCACGTTGATCGAAGAGCGGACCTCTAGGTCTTTCCAGTAGGGTAGGTCCCAAAATATAGATTTCTTCTTCCACAAGGGTGCGTGTCCCCTAGCGTCACTCGGAACAGCTAGTCCGCTGGGACCCTTTCCAAAGATTACGTGTAAATCATTGACCATAGCAAGTACATGATCACCGGTACGCATGGCGGGCTTCTTCCGGTGATCTGCCTCGCCTTTGAAATGCTTGCCTTTCTTTCGACATTGATGGTTATTCGGAATAAATCGACGATGGCCCAGGTACACATTCT
Organism: Triticum aestivum; assembly: GCF_018294505.1. Taxonomy (NCBI): domain Eukaryota; kingdom Viridiplantae; phylum Streptophyta; class Magnoliopsida; order Poales; family Poaceae; genus Triticum; species Triticum aestivum. The sequence goes on along the minus strand of NC_057810.1, from coordinate 131,055,905 downwards.
TCCTGCAGCTTCCCAGTTATATACTATTGGTGTCAAGTAAATAGTGCGTGCATGCATGGTATCCCTTGTTTGTCTCTCCTGAAAGGTTACTGAGAGCGGGCCAATCATTGATGGTCATTAACAGCAACGCCTTTAGGTCAAATTCCTCCTGTTTGTGCTCATCCCACGTAAGTACACCGTTTCCATCCCACAGCTGTAAAAGTTCTTCAACTAATGGCCTTAGGTACACATCAATGTCGTTGCTGGGTTGCTTAGGGCCTTGGATGAGAACTGGCATCATAATGAACTTCTGCTTCATGCACATCCAAGGAGGAAGGTTATACATACATAGAGTCACAGGCCAAGTGTTGTGATTGCTGCTCTGCTCCCCAAAAGGATTAATGCCATCCGCGCTTAAAGAAAACCATACGTTCCTTGGGTCACTTGCAAACTCATCCCAGAACTTTCTCTTGATTTTTCTCCACTGCGACCCGTCAGCGGGTGCTCTCAACTTCCCCTCTTTCTTACGGTCCTCACTGTGCCATCGCATCAACTTGGCATGCTCTCCGTTTCTGAACAGACGTTTCAACCGTGGTATTATAGGAGCATACCACATCACCTTCGCAGGAACCCTCTTCCTGGGGGGCTCGCCGTCAACATCACCAGGGTCATCTCGTCTGATGTTATACCGTAACGCACCGCATACCGGGCATGCGTTCAGATCCTTGTACGCACCGCGATAGAGGATGCAGTCATTAGGGCATGCATGTATCTTCTTTGCTGCGTATTTACTATCGGGCAATTCGTTATCCTTTGGAAGCTTCTTCTTCAATATTTTCAGTAGCTTCTCAAATCCTTTGTCAGGCACAACATTCTCTGCCTTCCACTGCAGCAATTCTAGTACGGTACCGAGCTTTGCGTTGCCATCTTCGCAATTGGGGTACAACCCTTTTTTGTGGTCCTCTAACATGCGATCAAACTTCAGCTTCTCCTTTTGACTTTCGCATTGCGTCCTTGCATCGACAATGACCCGGCAGAGATCATCATCATCGGGCATATCGTCTGGTTCCTCCTGATCTTCAGCAGCTTCGCCTGTTGCAGCATCATCGTGCACATCGTCTGGTTCCTCTTGATCTTCAGTAGCATCACCGTATTCAGGGGGCACATAGTTGTCATCGTACTCTTCTTCTTCGCCGTCTTCCATCATAACCCCTATTTCTCCGTGCCTCGGCCAAACATTATAGTGTGGCATGAAACCCTTGTAAAGCAGGTGGGTGTGAAGGATTTTCCAGTCAGAGTAAGACTTCGTATTCCCAAATATAGGGCATGGACAACACATAAAACCATTCTGCTTGTTTGCCTCAGCCACTACGAGAAAATCATGCACGCCCTTAATGTACTCGGAGGTGTGTCTTGAACCGTACATCCATTGCCAGTTCATCTACGTGCATTACAGAACATCATGAATAGATAATTAAGTGACCAAATTAAAAGAAGTTCATCATCACATTAAAACCAAAGTACATACATAGTTCTCATCTAACAACATAAAGCTCTACAGAGCATCTAAATTAATTAAACCATACATTGAAACTATGTAAAACATTTCAATGTGGAAACAAATGCGATCATAATCGCAACCAATGTAACAACTGATCCAACGGCATAATGATACCAAGCCTCGGTATGAATGGCATATTTTCTAATCTTTCTAATCTTCAAGTGCATTGCATCCATCTTGATCTTGTGATCATCGACGACATCCGCAACATGCAACTCCAACATCATCTTCTCCTCCTCAATTTTTCTTATTTTTTCCTTCAACAAATTGTTTTCTTCTTCAACTAAATTTAACCTCTCGACAATAGGGTCGGTTGGAATTTCCAGTTCCACAACCTCCTAGATAAATAAAATCTATGTCACGTTGGTCAGCATAATTGTCATAAACAATAAATGAACCAATAGTTATGAAAATATAATATATACCACATCCGAATCATAGACAGGACGAGGGCCGACGGGGGCGGATACCGAAACCATCGCACTATATAAGATGCAATAATAAAAGTAAGAAAATTATACAAGTATCTATATAAACATACAAGTAAGAATTTTTTTCCTTTCAGAAAGAAGATAAGAACAAGAGGCTCACCACGGTGGTGCCGGCGACGAGATCGGCGTGGGCGGTCGACGGTGGTGAAGACGGGGACGGGACGTGACGGAATGCTAAACCTAGACAAATATTGAGGAAAATGGAGCTTGGAGAGGAGAAAGCTTAAGTAGTGTGGCTCAGGCATTCCATCGAACACCTCGTGTGCATAGGAGGTGCGCTAGAGCACCACAAAGCTCTCCCCTTGCTGGCCAGGAAAAACAGAGCAGTGGGAGTGCTCTGCTTGCGGGCGAGGGGTATATATAGGCAACTCATTGGTCCCAGTTCATCCCACGAACCGGGACTAAAGGGCAGCCTTTGGTCCTGGTTCATGCCACCAACCGGGACCAATGGTGGTGGGCCAGGAGAGAGGCCCATTGGTCCCGGTTCGTCCCACCAATCTGGACCAAAAGGTCCAGACGAACCGGGACCAATGTCCCACGTGGCCCGGCCGGCCCCCGGGGCTCACGAACCGGGTCAAATGCTCCCATTGGTCCCAGTTCTGGATTGAACGAGGACTAATGGGCTGACCTGGCTTGGACCATTGCCCCCTTTTCTACTAGTGTAACAAGGCGCGGGTTGAAATTTCCGGACAAGCCTAACGTGTACTGTACCAAATCAATGCACACTACAAATGTCATTCAAAACTTTGAATTCATGTTATGTCCAATTAAAATATTTTGCTACGTGTATAATGCATGCAACCTACTACTCAAATGAACATTTTTGTGCATTCCAAACGTATATACTACCACTTCAATATGAACTAAATTTGAATTCGTTTCTCTGTTTGAATAAGATCTACAGTAATGATTGTTGTGAAGTGAAAGCATTTGAATTCGTTTCTCTATTTTAATAAGATCTACAATCATCATTATTGTCAAGTTAAACCATCGTTTGTGTATTATCTTCACATCACACCACATGATTAGTCTCGAGTTATATATGAACTATGTGTACTATATGAACTCGAACTCGATTTTTTGAATCCACTTTATGTTGATTTCAAATCACATTACCTTTCTAGCTCTAGCTAGATCTTCATAATCTAAACCATGTCTCATATGTATGATGTGTTTATCACATTATGTATGGTGCCCCGCCCCCTACGCCTACAAGTATTTAGATGTGAGTTGCAAACACCAGACATTACCACAAATTCAAATAAAATGTGAGAATGTTCAATATATAGTAAACTATAACAACCATTTTGGTCAGAAAGGTTGTAATTTCCATACACGAAATGGTCATAAAGAAAATAGCACTGGTCTGCTGCCTTATTTCTAGCTGATCATGACCAATATAGATGGTCATAACCTTGTAAATTATGGTGGGTTGCTATGACTAGGAGCCACCTCATCAGTTTTGCCTATGTGTCATGTCCATGTGTTAGTTTTTGCCCTAGGTTGTGAAGCAACTTATATTCTGTCATTCCCAAAATTCCCCAAAAAATCTCATAAATTCTTTGGGTCATATCTTCGTCAAATTTGTAAAAAACCTTCCTTGCCTAGTTTAAAAATAATTCAACAATATTCATTTTCCTATTCTGTTCAGAAAAACACTTTGTGAAGGAAGTGCTATTTATATATTCTTGATTGCCCTCAAAAATTTTGGGCACTATTTCCTATCCAAATCATTGCCTCATGAAAAAATTCAGCTCCATTTGCCAAGTAAATCTTCCTTGGCAAATCCAAAGTTTTTGCCCACCTAGAACCTTTGTGAAAGAAGTACTAGCTATGCATATCCTAATGAGTTGAATTTTTGCCACATATTCTATATGCATATTACCTACACCAAATTTGAGCTCAGTTCATTTAGCCAATTACTCTCACTAATTTTCCGAAGTTTCTGTCTAGAGAAGAGCATTGTGAAGGAAGTGCTATTTATATATTCTTGCTTGCCCTAAAAAAATTTGGGCACTCTTTCCTATCCAAATCATTGCCTCATGAAAAAATTCAGCTCCATTTGCCCAATAAATCTTCCTTGGCAAATTTCCAAAGTTTTTGTCCACCTAGAACCTTTGTGAAAGAAGTACTAGCTATGAATATCCTAATGAGTTGAATTTTTGCCACATATTCTATATTCCTATGTAACTTACCTACACCAAATTGAAGCTCATTTCATTTAGCCAATTTCTCTCACTAATTTTCCGAAGTTTCTGTTCTAAGAAGAGCATTGTGAAGGAAGTACCACTTTGGCATGTCCAAATGGTATCCATTTTCTACAGGGCTTTCCTATGCCCAAATAATCATCCTCCACCAAATTTCAGCTCAATCCATTCATTATTTTGAGCCCAGCTTCAACATTCGTATTTATGTCCAGTATGGTACTTTGCAAAGCAAGTACCACCTAGGCTCCTCCTTTTGAGCTGAAAATTTGTGAAGACATTCTTCTTAGTAGCTGACCATCCTCACCCAAAACTCATGCCCATTAGCCATGTGCATTTCCCTTACCGCTAATCAAACACATGGCTGCTAATTAATGTTTGAGCATAGATCGGTCTCCTCATGAGAATCTTATGTTGTAATTTTCTTAATAGCACTTACCTGGGGAGTGCCCAACCCACTAGACATGCCTAGGCTGCCCAGAACGCAAGGCAACACGACAGTCACGTGGCGGACATGCAAGTTTACGCGCTCTAGAGTTGGGGCCCTCGGCCACCACCCAAACCTCGATGTATCGCCACCAAACCATGTACTTTTGATTAAATAGATACTTATGTACCTAGAAATGATTTTTGTAAAAAATAAAGAGCAACCTATAAGGGAGCTGCAGTTCAAATTTGACCCAGTTCCTACTTAATCGGCGGAAATTTGTCATTTTCACCAGAGGTGGATAAAAACTTTTGACACCTAACCATTTTGTCAATGTGCATTAAATATGTCCTAGTATTTTAGAAAATTGATTTGGTCCAATTTTGTAACAAATATATGGTAGGTCCTTCACAAAAAAATCATTTTGGGCACTCGGAAAACGGAAAATTGATTTTTTATCCAAAGAAAATGAAAACTCCCTTAGGAAACATTGTTTGCCATTCCAAGATGCACCCTTATGCACGATATGAGATTATTTGAACAAACAATGTCATGAATGTGGCCATAAGATTGATCATTTGGCTTGAAAGCCATGCATCTTCACACTTGATAGCTCGTTTCTGAGAACACTTTTTTAAAATAATTGCCGTATTACAAGTTTATTATTTTTCCGGGTAAATTGGCCACATATAATGACACAATGCGAAGGTTTTCCAATTTTTTGATTTTTTTTGAATTTTTTATGCCCATTTCAAAATGCGGTCAAAACGGTAGGAATGCCCGTTCCAAGCTAGTGGTTGAATCTTGGAATTTTTTTGGTGTTTCTTTGATTAAATAGATACTTCTGTACCAAGAAATGATTTTTGGAAGAAATAAATAGCAAACTACAAGGCAGCTGCAGTTCAAATTTGACCCGCTTCCATCTGAATTGGCAGAAATTTGTCTTTTCACCAGAGGTGGATCAAAACTTTTGACAGCCAACCATTTGGTCAATTGTGCATTAAACATGGCCTAGTATTTCAGAAAAATTATTTGGTACAATTTTGCAACAAATATTTGGTAGGTTCTTCACAAGAAAACCTCATTTGGGGCACTCGAAAAATGGAAAATGGTTTTTTCGTTCAAAGAAAATGAAAACTGCCTTAGGCAACATTGTTTGTCATTCCAATATGCACCCTTGTGCACAATACGAGATCATTTGAACAAACTATGCCATGAGTGTGGCCATAAGATTGATCATTTGGGTTGAAAGCCATGAATCTTCACACATGATAGCTCGTTTCTGAGAACACTTTTTAAAATATTTACCGTATTACAAGTTTATTATTTTTCCTGGTAACTTGGTCACATATAATGACACAATGCGAAGGTTTTCCAATTTTTTGATTTTTTTGAATTTTTTACAGCCAATTTAAAAATGCGGTCAAACGGCGGGAATGACCGTTCATAGCTAGTGGTTGAATCTTGGATTTTTTTGGTGTTTCTATGATTAAATAGATACTTTTGTACCTAGAAATGATTTTTGGAAAAATAAAGAGCAAACTATGAGGCAACCGCAGTTCAAATTTGACCTGGTTCTAACTAAATCGGCAGAAATTTGTCTTTTTCACCAGAGGTGGCTCAAAAAAATTACACCCAACCATTTGGTCAATTGTGCATTAAATATAGCCTAGTATTTTATAAAAATTATTTGGTCCAATTTTGCAACAATTATTTCATAGGTTCTTCACCAAAAAACCTCATTTGGGGCACTCGAAAAATGGAAAATGATTTTTTCGTCCAAAGAAAATGAAAACTTCCTTAGGCAACATTATTTGCCATTCTAATATGCACCGTTGTGCACAATATGAGATCATTTGAACAAACTATGCCATGAATGTGGCCATAAGATTGATCATTTGGGTTGAAGGCCATGAATCTTCACACATGATAGCTCGTTTCTGAGAACACTTTTTAAACTAATTGCCGTATTAGATGTTTATTATTTTTCCTGGTAACTTTCTCACATATAATGACATAATGCGAAGGTTTTCCAATTTTTCGATTTATTTTGAATTTTTTACGCCCATTTTAAAATGCGGTCAAAACGGCGGGCTTGACCGTTCCTAGCTAGTTGTTGAATCTTGGAATTTTTTTTGATGTTTCTCTGATTAAATAGATACTTATGTACCTAGAAATTATTTTTGGAAAAAATAAAGAGCAAACTATGAGGCAGCCGCAGTTCAAATTTGACCCGTTTCCAACCGAATCGGCCGAAATTTGTCTTTTTCATGAGAGGTGGATCAAATCTTTTCACATCCAACCATTTGGTTAATTGTGGATTAAATATGGCCTAGTATTTTAGAAAAATGATTTGGTCCAATTTTGCAACAATTTCTTGGTAGATTCTTCACAAAAAACTCTCATTTGGGGCACTCAAAAAATGTAAAATGATTTTTTCGTCCAAAGAAAATGAAAACTTCCTTAGGCAACAATGTTTCCCATTCCAATATGCACCTTTGTGCACAATATGCGATCATTTGAACAAACTATGCCATGAATGTGGCCATAAGATTGATCATTTGATTTGAAAGCCATTGATCTCCACACATGATAGCTCGTTTCTGAGAACACTTTTTTAAAATTATTGCTGTATTACAAGTTTATTATTTTTTACAGTAACTTGGTCACATATAATGACACAATTTGAAGGTTTTCCAATTTTTTGATTTGCGTTGAATTTTTTATGCCCACTTCAAACTGCGGTCAAAACGGCGGGAATGACCGTTCCTAGCTAGTGGTTGAATCCTGGAATTTTTGTGGTGTTTCTCTGATTAAATATACCTAGAAATGATTTTTGAAATAAAAATAAAGAGCAAACTATGAGGCACCCGCAGTTCAAATTTGACCCGCTTCCAACTGAAACGGCGGAAATTTGTCTTTTTCACCAGAGATGGATCAAAACTTTTTACACCCAACCATTTGGTCAATTGTGCATTAAATATGGCCTAGTATTTTAGAAAAATTATTTGGTCCAATTTTGCAACAATTATTTGGTAGGTTCTTCACAAAAAAACCTCATTTGGGGCACTCAAACAATGGAAAATGATTTTTTTCATCCAAAGAAAATGAAAATTTTCTTAGGCAACACTGTTTGCCATTCCAATATGCACCCTTGTGCACAATATGAGATCATTTGCACAAATTATGCCACGAATGTGACCATAAGATTGATCATTTGGCTTCAAAGTCATTGATCTTCACACATGATAGCTCGTTTCTGAGAACATTTTTCAAAAATTATTGCCATATTACAAGTTTATTATTTTTCTTGGTAACTTGGTCACATATAATGACACAATGCGAAGGTTTTCCAATTTTTTGATTTGTTTTGAATTTTTTGTGCCCACTAGAAAATGCGGTCAAAACGGCGGGAATGGTCGTTCCTAGCTAGTGGTTGAATCCTGGAATTTTTGTGGTGTTTCTCTGATTGAATAGATACTTTTGTACCTAGAAATGATTTTTGCAAAAAATAAAGAGCAAACTATGAGGCAGCCGCAGTTCAAATTCGACCCGCTTCCAACTAAAACGGCGGGAATTTGTCTCTTTCACCAGAGGTGGATCAAAACTTTTTACACCCAACCATTTGGTCAATTGTGCATTACATATGGCCTAGTATTTCAGAAAAATGATTTGGTCCAATTTTGCAACAATTATTTGGTAGGTTCTTCACAAAAAAACCTCATTTGGAGCACTCAAAAAATGGAAAATGGTTTTTTCGTCCAAAGAAAATGAAATTTTCCTTAGGCAACATTGTTTGCCATTCCAATATGCACCCTTGTGTACAATATGAGATCATTTGAACAAACTATGCCATGAATGTGGCCACAAGATTGATCATTTGGCTTGAAAGTCATTGATCTTCACACATGATAGCTCGTTTCTCAGAACACTTTTTGAAAAGAATTTCCATATTATAAGTTTATTATTTTTCCTGGTAACTTGGTCACATATAATGACACAATGAGAAGGTTTTCCAATTTTTCGATTTTTTTGAATTTTTTATGCCCGCTTCAAAATGCGGTCGAAACGGCGGCCTTGACCGTTCCTAGCTAGTGGTTGAATCTTGGAAAACTTTTGATGTTTCTTTGATTAGATAGATACTTATGTGCCTAGAAATGATTTCTGGAAAAAATAAAGAGCAAACTATGAGGCAGCCGCAGTTCAAATTTGACCTGCTTCCAACTGAATCGGCGGAAATTTGCCTTTTTCACCAGAGGTGGATCAAAACTTTTTACACCCAACCATTTGGTCAATTGTGGATTAAATATGGCCTAGTATTTTAGAAAAATGATTTGGTCCAATTTTGCAACAATTGTTTGTAGGTTCTTCTTACGTCTCCAACGTATCTACTTTTCCAAACACTTTTGCCCTTGTTTTGGACTCTAACTTGCATGATTTGAATGAAACTAACCCGGACTGACGTTGTTTAGAACTGCCATGATGTTGTTTTATGTGTAGAAAAGAAAAGTTCTCGAAATGTCCTGAAAATCCACGGAGGCACTTTTTGGAATTAATAAGAATTTTTGGCAAAAGAATCAAGACCAGGGGGCCCAGGGTCTGTCCACGAGACAGGGGGCGCCCCCCCTGTAGGGTGCGCCCTCCTATCTCATGGGCCCCCTGGACCTCCACCGACCTCAACTTCAACTCCATATATTCACGTTCGGGGATAAAAAAATCAGAGAGAAAGTTTCATCACGTTTTACGACACGGAGCCGCCGCCAAGCCCTAATCTCTCTAGGGAGGACTAATCTGGAGTCCGTTCGGGGCTCCATATAGGGGGATTCGTCGCCATCGTCATCATCAACCATCCTCCATCACCAATTTCATGATGCTCACCGCCGTGCGTGAGTAATTCCATCATAGGCTTGCTGGACGATGATGGTTTGGATGAGATTTACCATGTAATCAACTTTGTTTTGTTAGGGTTTGATCCCTAGTATCCACTATGTTCTGAGACTGATGTTGCTATAACTTTGCTATGCTTAATGCTTGTCATTAGGGCCTGAGTGCCATGATTTCAGATCTGAATCTATTATGTTTTCATGAATATATGTGTGTTCTTGATCCTATCTTGCAAGTCTATAGTCACCTATTATGTGTTATGATCTGACAACCCCGAAGTGACAATAATCGGGATACTTCTCGGTGATGACCATAGTTTGAGGAGTTCATGTATTCACTATGTGCTAATGCTTTGCTCCGTTTCTCTATTAAAAGGAGGCCTTAATATCCCTTAGTTTCCGTTAGGACCCCGCTACCACGGGAGGGTAGGACAAAAGATGTCATGCAAGTTCTTTTCCATAAGCATGTATGACTATTTACGAAATACATGCCTACATTACATTGATGAACTGGAGCTAGTTCTGTGTCACCCTATGTTATAGCTATTACATGAGGAATTGCATCCGGCATAATTATCCATCACTGATCCATTGCCTACGAGCTTTTCATATATTGTTCTTCGCTTATTTACTTTTCCATTGCTACTGTTACAACTACTACAAAAACCCCAAAACTATTATCTTTACTTTTGCCACGGTTACCTTTATTATCATACCACTTTTGCTACTAAATACTTTGCTGCAGATACTAAGTTATCCAGGTGTGGTTGAATTGACAATTCAACTGCTAATACTAAAGAATATTCTTTGGCTCCCCTTGTGTCGAATCAATAAATTTGGGTTGAATACTTTACCCTCGAAAGCTGTTGCGATCCCCTACACTTGTGGGTTATCAAGACTAATTTCTGGCGCCGTTGCCGGGGAGCATACCTCTATTCTCTGAGTCACTTGGGATTTATATCTGTGATCACTATGAAGAACTTGAAAGACGATCGAACTACTATTTTGCCCTCAACTACGAGGGGAGGTAAGGAACTGCCATCTAGCTCTGCACTAGATTCTCCTTCCGTTATTAGTAGGCTTGCGACACCTAAACCTGCTACTGCTATGAATTCTGATATGTCGCATGTTATTGATGAGGCCACTTCTGCTATGCATGATGAAACTACTTATGTGTGTGATACTACTTTGCCATTAGGTGGATTTCTTGATGAACAACTTGCTAGAGTTAGGGGGAATGAAATTACTGAAGAACCTATTATTGATGATAGTGATGATGAAGGTTCTCCCAATGATTATGTATTACGTGTTGTTCCTAAGGGTTATGTTATGAATGAAGAAGCTGCTAGGGAAATCTTTGCGTGCAATGATAGATATGATCTTAAGAAATTATTAGCTAAATGGAAGCAGCAGTCTCTTAATGCTAGAATGAAACATGACCCTACTTTTGCTACTTCACCTATCTGTGTTACTGATAAGGATTATGAATTCTCTGTTAATCCTGAGAATGTTACTTTAGTTGAATCTGATCCTTTTTATGGCCTTGAATCTGAAACTGTTGTGGCACATCTTACCAAGTTGAATGATATAGCTACCCTGTTTACTAATGATAGAAGTCTCGCTATTTTTATATCCTTAAGATATTTCTGTTCTCATTAAAGGGTGATGCTAAGACTTGGTATAATTCTCTTGCTCCTGGTTGTGTGCGTAGTCCCCAGGATATGATTTATTACTTCTCTGCTAAATATTTCCCTGCTCATAAGAAACAAGCTGCCTTGCGGGAAATATATAATTTTGTGCAAATCAAAGAAGAGAGTCTCCCACAAGCTTGGGGGAGGCTTCTCCGGTTACTTAATTCTTTGCCTAATCATCCTCTCAAGAAAAATGAAATACTTGATATCTTTTATAATGGACTAATCGATGCTTCCAAGGACTACTTGGATAGTTGTGCTGGTTGTGTTTTTAGGGAAAGAACAGTCGACGAAGCTGAAATATTATTGAATAATATGTTGACTAATGAAAATAATTGGACTCTTCCTGAGCCAATTCCTGAAGTAATTGCTGAACCAATTGAGACAACTCCTGAGCCTATTCCTAAACCCACTCCGAAGAAGAGAGGTGTTTTATTTCTTAGTCCTGAAGATATGCAAGAGGCAAAGAAATCAATGAAAGAAAAAGGTATTAAAGCTGAAGATGTTAAGAATTTACCTCCTATTGAAGAAATACATGGTCTTAATTTACCGCCTGAAGAACCACATTGTCTTGATAACCCGACACAGGTAGTAAAGGTAAATTCTCTCTATAGACATGATAAAGTTGAATACCCTCTACTAAATTCCATAGCCCATGCTTAGATAAATTTGATGACTTTATGGCTAGACAAGAAAGTTTTAATGCTTATGTTGGTAGAGAATTAAAGAATAATGCTTTTGAGATAGGACACATAAGCGATAATCCGGCTAGAGTTAAAGATGAACTTCACCTCGTTAGCAAATATGCTACTATGGTTGCTACTCAAGCTGAGCAAGTACTTAAAGCTTAGAATGATTTGCTTGATGAATTGAATAATAAAAATGACTTTGCCGTTAGAGTGGCGACTAGAACTGGTAGAATGACTCAGGAACCTTTGTATCCTGAAGGCCATCCTAAGAGAATCGAGCAAGATTCTCATAGAAATAATTTAGAGGCACCTAGTTCTTCTGAAAAGAAGAAAAAGAAGAACGATAGAACTTTCCATGCTTCTAGTGAACCTACTGTAAACACACCTGAAAATCCCAACGATATTTCTATTTCTGATGCTGAAACACAATCAGGTGATGAACATGAACATATTGATAATGTTAATGATAATGTTCATGTTGACGCTCAACCTAGCAAAAACAATGATGTAGAGATTGAACCTGATGTTGATCTTGATAACCCACAATCAAAGAATTAATGTTATGATAAGAGAGATTTCGTTGCTAGGAAGCATGGTAAAGAAAGAGAACCATGGGTTCAGAAACCCATGCCCTTTCCTCCTAAACCGTCCAAGTCAAAGGATGAGGAGGATTTTGAGCGCTTTGCTAAAATGATTAGACCTATTTTCTTACGTATGCGCTTAACTGATATGCTGAAAGTAAATCCTTATGCTAAGTATATGAAGGATATCGTCATAAATAAAAGAAAGATACCGGAAGCTGAAATTTCCACCATGGTTGCTAATTACACTTTTAAGGGTGGAATACCAAAGAAACTTGGAGATCCGGGTGTACCAACTATACTATGTTCCATCAAAAGAAATTATGTTAGAACTGCTTTATGTGATCTTGGAGCCGGTGTTAGTGTTATGCCTCTCTCTTTATATCGTAGACTTGAATTGAATAAGTTGACACCTACTGAAATATCTTTGCAAATGGCTGATAAATCAATTGCTATACCTGTCGGTATTTGTGAGGACGTGCCTGTTATGGTTGCAAATGTCACTATCTTAACGGACTTTGTTATTCTTGATATTCCCGAGGACGATAGTATGTCTATTATCCTTGGTAGACCTTTTCTTAATACTGCAGGGGCTGTTATTGATTGCAACAAAGGCAATGTCACTTTTCATGTTAATGGTAATGAGCATATGGTACACTTTCTGAGGAAGCAATATCAAGTTCATAACATCAATTCTATTGGACAAGTTCCAACTATTATTATTGGAGATTTTGAATTTCCTCTCCCTACTGTCAAGAAAAAGTATGATATTCTTATTGTTAGGGATTTCCATATCCCCGTTGAGATAACTTAGTGTTATTCGAAATTTCTCCGGTTCCGTGTTATTCGGAATGAGTTTGTTAACAAGACTTGATCAACCTTGTTAGTGGATTCATTTTGATGATCATGAGATGGATGAAACTAGAAGGCACAACCTTCTGTACCCACTTTTTACTTTCTGTTATTTAGAATAAATAAAGCAAAAGTAGTATTATCTGTCTGTTTTCTGAATTATTCGTGCATTAAAAACATATCCCGAAAATAAAATGCTCCAAATGCCCTACAAATTTAGTATGATTTTTCTGGAATATTTGAGGATTTTAGGCACTGAAATCACTGCAGGAGGGGCAAGCACCAGGCCACGAGAGTGGAGGGCGCCCCCCCATAGGGCGCGCCCCCTGTCTCGTGGGCCCCTGGTGGCCCCCCTCCATTTATGCCAGCACCCACACACTTCATCTTCTACCCAAAAAAATCCCCATCTAGCTCAAGCACGAGTTCTAGCTTGTTTTGCAGCGATTTTCGATCTCTTAGCTCAAAGCTCCATTCACAAAACTGCTTTGGGAGATTGTTGCTTGGTATGTGACTCCTCCATTGGTCCAATTAGTTTTTGTTCTAGTGCTTTATTCATTGCAAATTTTAGCTGCATAGGTGACCATGTTCTTGAGCTTGCATGTTAAATTTTTGAGGTCCCAAGCAATTCCAATGCATGATATAGGCTCTAGGAACTTGTAGGAGTAGTTGCTATCAATCTTGTTTTGTTTTATTCACTTTTATTTTGAAGTTACTAAAATTTCAGAAAATTTCAGAAAATGTTGAGGAAACTTTTGAGGGGATCTTCTAGCCAAAGCTCTCAGGAAAAACAAGCTAAAGAGAAGGAAAAAACCAAGTATAATCTTCCTCGCTTAGGGGAAGTACGGTCGTGTGAATGGCCATGTGAGGATTTCTTGAAAGAAGCTGGAATTCATGAAGACTTTTATGCTTTAATCGAGACTGCAAGCCTCACCAATTTCATCAATGACCGGACCGATCAGTATCTCTTACTTACCAATACCTTCATGCAAAACTTTTATTATTATCCTAAGAAGTCACCGCTTGCAGTATCATTTCATTTATATGATGAATTCAAGGAAATGTCTTTACGTCATTTTTGCGCGGTATGTAGGATACCTTATGAGGGAGAATTAGATGAACCCCATCGTGAAGATGTGGGTGGCTTTGTTAATACTATTGTTGTAGAGGAGCCAAAGAAGGGCTCCGAGGGAAGGTCTCTAGCATACACTTTCCCGTGTTACGTTATTTTGCTATATTTGCTAGTAGATGCTTGATTGGTCGTGGAAATAGTGGAAATCTGAGCGTTCCTGATATTATCATTCTTTAACATGCTTTGCTTGGAGACAATACTTTTAGTATGGGTGCCGTCGTTGCTAAACGGCTAGCCCTGAATCGTACAAAAGGCCCCATATTTGGAGGTATCTATGTTGCACGTCTTGCTAAACACTTTTAGATACCCATTAGGCACCATGAGAAGGAGGAGATAAAATTGCCTCCTCACATTTTAGATTACAAGAGCATGGTAGCACACAAGTTTATTGTTGACAACGAGGAAAAGATGCTCTTGTATAGACATAGATTCAATAAGAAACACTTTGAGATTATTATTTTGCCTGCGCCTCTGTTGTTTGATTTGCTTGCAGAAAATTTTCTTGTTACGCCGGAAGCGGTGAACAATCATCGAGCTCAAGCTTTTACTCCAGAACCTGAACATGAGCCGGATCCTGAACAGACCCTTATCGTGCATCATCTGCCCAATGGGATCCGGAGATGGCCAGCCAGTGGTATCCTGATTACACCTCCCATTACACCGGGGAGAGTATTGGCGGTCCTTGGTACTAGACCAACTTAAGCCAAAAGCCTAAGCTTGGGGGAGTACGTATTTCTCACCGACTTTACATTCATGTTCACACACTAGTCGTCGGTGCTCATATTCTTTCATTGTATTATCCATGCTAGTTTAAATTCCTTTTTCAAGTTTTCTTCTTGTGTGTTTGATAAACTTTAAGAAAAAACAAAAAATTAGTTAGTTTAATTTCCATGCTTGTAGTAGAAACTAAAATGAAAACCCAAAAAGATTTCTAGTTCTTCTTCTTACTTGTTGGGAGCTTTCCCGTGTAAATAGTTTTATTTGCTTTTCTTTCCTTTGGGGGTCGAGAAGACCATATTGAAAATGCTTAGTGGCTCTTATATGCATGATTGTTTATTTAACTTAGAGCCCATATTACATGTCTTCTCTTTTGAGTTGAATGCTTGCAGATTCCAGCTTAGTCCAATGCACGTGCACTCTTATTATTATACACATCGTTTGGTCGTGCAAGTGAAAGGCAATAATGACGATATATGATGGACTTATTGGGATGAGAAAAGCTGGTATGAACTCGACCTCTCTTGTTTTTGTAAATATGATGATTCATCGTTCCTGAGTCAGCTATTATGAAGTAAACATATTCGCAATGACATCTAGAGATTATAGTTGCTTGTGCCATGCTTGATTAGCTATGAGTTATAATGGTCTACCTTGCGTGCCAACATGCTATTAGACTGATTATGATGTGATATGGTGGGATGGTATCCTCCGTTTAATGAATTGAGTGACTCGACTTGGCACATGTTCACGCATGTAGTTGAATCAAATCAACATAGCCTTCACGATATTTATGTTCATCGTGGATTATATCCTACTCACGCTTGTACTCAGTGTAAACTAATTTTAATGCATGTTTACGACTGTTGTCGCTCTCTCAGTTGGTCGCTTCCCAGTCTTTTGCTAGCCTTCACCTGTACTAAGCGGGAATACTGCTTGTGCATCCAAACTGCTTAAACCCCAAAGTCGTTCCATATGAGTTCACTATACCTTCCTATATGTGGCACATCCAAACACCTCTTGAAATTCTGTTTTGTATGCTCGAGCAGCTCATGTTACAACTAGGGCTGCCTATATCTTCCATGCTAGGTGGGTTATTCTCAAGAGGAGTGGACCCCGCTCCTCATTCACGAGAAAGGGCCGGTAACAGGGATGCCCAGTCCCATGATCCAAAAAGATCAAAGCAAATCAAAATAATTAAACAAAACTCCCCCAGGGCTGTTGTTAGTTGGAGGCACTCGTTGTTTCGAGCAAGCCATGGATAGATGCTTGTTGGTGGTTGGGGGAGTATAAACCTTTACCATTCTGTTTGGGAACTGCCTATAATGCATGTAGTATGGAAGATACAGCCATCTCATAGTTGTTGCGTTGACAGTGAAAGTATGCCGCTCAAAATGTTATTCACTCTCTATTTTAAAATCAAGCTCTGGCACCTCTACCAATCCCTGCTTCCCTCTGCGAAGGGCCTATCTATTTACTTTTATGTTGAGTCATCACCCTTATTAAAAGCACCCGCTGGAGAGCACACTGTCATTTGCATTCATTATTATTGGTTTATATTGGGTATGACTTGACATGATCTCTTTTACCATGAATTACAATGTTTAGTCAGTCCTTGATCTTTAAAGGTGCTCTGCATTTATGTTTTGCGGTCTCAGAAAGGGCTAGCGAGATACCATTTTGTTATATTATGTTATGATTATTTTGAGAAAGTGTTGTCATCCGAGTTTTATTATTATGGCTCACTAGCTGATTATGCTATTGATATGAGTAATTGTGAGAGCTAAGTGTTATTGTGAGTATGGTTAGTTCATAATATTTGCTGAAACTTGAATGCTGGCTTTTCATGTTTACAACAACAAGAGCAAACAGAGTTTGTAAAAGTTTTTCTTTATCACTTTCAGTTTATCAACTGAATTGCTTGAGGACAAGCAAAGGTTTAAGCTTGGGGGAGTTGATACATCTCCAATGTATCTACTTTTCCAATAACTTTTGCCCATGTTTTGGACTCTAACTTGCATGATTTGAATGAAACTAACCCGGACTGATGTTGTTTTCAGCAGAACTGCCATGATGTTGTTTTATGTGTAGAAAAGAAAAGTTCTCGGAATGTCCTAAAAATCCACTGAGGCACTTTTTGGAATTAATAAGAATTTTTGGCGAAAGAATCAAGACCAGGGGGCCCAGGGCCTGTTCATGAGACAGGGGGGCGCCCCCCTGTAGGGCGCGCCCTTCTTTCTCGTGGGCCCCCTGGACCTCCACCGACCTCAACTCCAATTCCATATATTCATGTTCGGGGAGAAAAAAATCAGAGAGAAAGTTTCATCATGTTTTACGACACGGAGCCGCCGCCAAGCCCTAATCTCTCTCGGGAGGGCTGATCTGGAGTCCGTTCGGCGCTCCGGAGAGGGGGATTCGTCGCCGTCGTCATCATCAACCATCCTCCATCACCAATTTCATGATGCTCACCGCCATGCGTGAGTAATTCCGTCATAGGCTTGCTGGACGGTGATGGGTTGGATGAGATTTACCATGTAATCAAGTTAGTTTTGTTAGGTTTTGATCCCTAGTATCCACTATGTTCTGAGATTGATGTTGCTATGACTTTGCTATGCTTAATGCTTGTCACTAGGGCCCAAGTGCCATGATTTCAGATTTGAACCTATTATGTTTTCATGAATATATGTGTGTTCTTGATCCTATCTTGCAAGTCTATAATCACCTATTATGTGTTATGATCCGACAACCCCGAAGTGACAATAATCGGGATACTTCTCGGTGATGACCGTAGTTTGAGGAGTTCATGTATTCACTATGTGCTTATGCTTTGTTCCGGTTCTCTATTAAAAGGAGGCCTTAATATACCTTAGTTTACATTAGGACCCCGATACCACGGGAGGGTAGGACAAAAGATGTCATGCAAGTTCTTTTCCATAAGCACGTATGACCATTTACGGAATACATGCCTACATTACATTGATGAACTGGAGCTAGTTCTGTGTCACCCTATGTTATAGCTATTACATGAGGAATCACATCCGGCATAATTATCCATCACTGATCCATTGCCTACGAGCTTTTCACATATTGTTCTTCGCTTATTTACTTTTCCGTTGCTACTGTTACAACTACAAAACCCCAAAAACTATTATCTTTACTTTTGCCACTGTTACCTTTATCATCATACCACTTTTTCTACTAAATAATTTGCTACAGATACTAAGTTATCTAGGTGTGGTTGAATTGACAACTCAACTGCTAATACTCAAGAATATTCTTTGGCTCCCCTTGTGTCGAGTCAATAAATTTGGGTTGAATACTTTACCCTCGAAAGCTGTTGCGATCCCCTACACTTGTGGGTTATCAGTTCTTCACATAAAAACCTTATTTGGGGCACTCAAAAAATGAAAAATTGATTTTTCGTTATTCGAGGAATAACACTACTAATTATTTGGAAGCTTAAAAAACATTGTCATAAAAAGAGAAGGAAACTTACTACTGGGCATCGTGGTGCTGCGTTGGAGCTCACGCTACAATGGAGTTTCGCCGGGCACCGTGGTGCTGCATTGGTAGCGCCTATTGTTAATCAATTACGACCATTTTAGATGGTCATAAGCCTGAAATTTGTTCTGATTGGTCTATGGACATGTCACGCGGATCAAGCATTACAGATCGTCGGATACTACCAGATCCAACGGCCCACACCCCTCACCCTCTCCCCCACCCACACCCACCCGGAAGCTGCTCCCCTCACGTACACCACATGTCATTGAGGGCACTGACATGTGGGCCTAATTCCTCGGGGGCCCACCTGTCAGTGGTCGAATACCAGCCTCTCCCCCACCCACACCCACCCGGAAGATGCTCCCCTCACGTACACCACATGTCATTGAGGGCACTGACATGTGGGCCTAATTCCTCGGGGGCCCACCTGTGAGTGGTCGAATACCAGCCTCTCCCCCGCACAACACTCACCCATCGCACACCACTCCTCCCCCTCTCCCCCTCTCCCAGGCACACCACTCCTCCCCCACGACCCGCACCCAAACCCTAACCCCTCCCGTCGGACCCCTCTCCCCCGATTGGACCACCACCGCCACTGCCACCGCCGCCTACGGCGGTCAATCCTGTTGTTGCCGCTCTCTTTCTCTCACTCGCACAAACAAATGTGGAAAACGGAGCACACAAATATTTCTGGCGCACAAACGCCTTCGCCACACAAACGGCCTCACTTTACTGGGCACATACCTGGGCGCGGCAACACACTGCAGCCTATCCAGAGGAGCTCTCTCACAACCGACCCGGCGCATACCACGGTCCCAGCGGAGACTACCTCATCTCTGGCTCCTAGGATCGGCTCATACCGACGCAAGACAACAGTACAAGGGAGGGAGTTTTATACCCAGATGCACACACACGACCAGGCCACCACACCGGCCACTAACTCCACGACACACACACCCACGGCCTGCTAACAACCTCCGCTACTAACCGCATGTACTGGCTACTCCTACATGCACGTACGAGCTGGTCAAGCTAACAAATCCATGACTTGATCTTCTCCTAAACCCACTCCAGGATCCAACCGATTCACCAGACATGCATCTAGCTAACTTGGCCGACTCGCTCGTCACGGTGATCGACACAGCCATGCACCAGGGCCTTGCTCGACGAGCACACACATGCGTGGCTTAGGTCCAACATTCTCCCCCTAAGCCACAACCTCACCGCACGGCCTGCGAGCAGGAGCCCCGACTCGTCATCGACATCGTCTTGAACGCGTCCGTCCATCGCTGTGGCATGCCGCCTGTCGTCATCCTCGTCATGCCCGCGGACTCGACCTTGCACGCTGGCGCCGGTCACCGCCATGCCTGTTGCACGTCCACGGCCTCCTCGGCGTGCCGTCGTGGCTCACCGCGCCGCGTCTCTCGTGGTTGACGTTCCCGGCCGTTGCGCCACGGCCGCCGCGGCCTCCATGCCATCGTGCCGCGCCTCCACGCCGTCCCGCCATGACGCGCCGCCGCCTTCGTGGCCTCCGCGCTCGCCGCACGTACGACGTCACCGCCCGCTGCCTCCGCCACGCGCCATGACAGCCGCAGCGCCGCCCACCTCCATAGGCCGACACACGGCCCGAAGCTCCATCTTGCAGCCGCCGGCGAGCGCCGTCATCACTGCCACGCCTCCGGCACGGGAAGCACGCCCAAGACACCAAGCTCATGATACCAAATGTTTTTGCCGCTCTCTTTCTCTCACTCGCACAAATGAAGGTGGAAGATGGAGCACACAAATATTTCCGGCGCACAAACGCCTCCGCCGCACAAACGGCGCCTCGGCCGCACGAATGGCCTCACTTTACTGGGCACATACCCGGGCGCGGCAACACACCGCAGCCTATCCAGAGGAGCTCTCTCACAACCGACCCGGCGCATACCACAGTCCCGGCGGAGACTACCTCATCTCTGGCTCCTAGGCTCGGCTCATACCGACGCAAGACAACAGTACAGGGGAGGGAGTTTTATACCCAGACGCACACACATGACCCGGCCACCACACCGGCCACTAACTCCACGACACACACACACACACGGCCTACTAACAACCTCCGCTACTAACCGCATGTACTGGCTACTCCTACATGCACGTACGAGCTGGTCAAGCTAACAAATCCTGACTTGATCTTCTCCTAGACCCACTCCAGGATCCAACCCATTCACCAGACATGCATCTAGCTAACTTGGCCGACTCGCTCGTCACGGCGATCGACACAGACGAGCACACACATGCGTGGCTTAGGTCTAACAGATCCCGCCGCGACCTCCCCTCCCACCTCAAGCCGCTCCTCCCGCCTTCGTCGACGACCACCTGCTCCCACAGCTCACGCCCGCACGCCACCTCCCCTCCTCATCGCCTCGCTCCTCGCCTTCCCCGCTGACCACCCGCTCCGTGACCACCTCGTCGCCACCGCTGTCGGTGCCAAAACCGGCAGATCTCGGGTAGGGGATCCCGATCTGTGCGTCTAAGGCTAATGGTAATAGGAGGCAAGGGACACAATGTTTTACCTAGGTTTGGGCCCTCTCAATGGAGGTAAAAATCTACTTCTTGCTTTATTGATCTTGATGATATGAGTATTAAAAGAGTTGATCTACCACGAGATCGTAGAGGCTAAACCCTAGAAGCTAGCCTATGATGATTATGATTGTCCCTATATGGACCAAACCCTCTGGTTTATATAGACACCGGAGGGGGCTAGGGTTTACACAGAGTCGGTTACAAAGAAGGAAATCTGATATCCGGACCACCAAGCTTGTCTTCCACGCCAAGGAGAGTCCCATCCGGATACGGGATGAAGTCTTGAGTCTTGTATCTTCAAGGTCCACTAGTCTGGCCAAAGTATATAGTCCGGCCATCTGGATACCCCCTAATCTAGGACTCCCTCAGTAGCCCCTGAACCAGGCTTCAATGACGACGAGTCTGGCGCGTAGATTGTCTTCGACATTGCAAGGCGGGTTCCATCTCCGAATACTCCAATGTACCTGTTGTAATGAATAGTGTCCAGCTTCCCATCAATGTTATACTCCTCGGCTTTTGTGCTTCAATTAATGGCCATCTCCACGTGTCGAGCGGATACGAGGGCCGGGGCATTTTTGCATTTGCCACCCTGGCCCTGAAGGCAAACTGTCTATTTGAAGGGACGGGGATCCTTAGATCCAAACCTCACCTTCTTCCCTTTAGCAAGAATCCAACAGAGCGCCCCGGAAAAAACCATTCCAACATGGTCGGTCGCCGCAGCTATTATTCTCGTTCCCTTCGCTCTAAGCGAGGTGATTGGGAAGAGTGTTCAGTTCCTCAAAGCCGTTTGATAGAGTTGCAGACCCAAGGGTTTCTTCCACTGGCATTATGGTCCCCGTCCGAGCTGGACTAGCCACCTATAACGGCGGGGAGCAAGGGGAGAGATCTCCTAATCCGTCCCCAGGGGAACGAATATGCCTCATCCCGCATCTGCTAAGAGGCGTCGGGTTTCCAATCCACCCATTCCTTCGTGGGCTCCTGGAGTTCTACGGACTCCAGTTGCACGACTTCACCCCTGCCTCCGTACTACACATCGCAGGATACGTCGCCCTTTGTGAATTATTCCTGGGCTGTGAGGCTCACTTCGGGTTATGGAAGAAGTTGTTCTGCCTCGTCCCCCGCAACTAGGGGGATCCATATGTCAAGTGGGCGGAGCTGGCCCTCGGAGTGGTTTTATGTTGATGATGTTCCCCTCCCGGATCCATTCCGTATGGGCCTCCCTGAGTTCAATAATGTTCCGCCGAAGGCACGCCGAAGTTGGCGCCCTCAGGGCCCCCAAGAGGAGGATACCAGAGTACACTTCCTGATGAGTAGGATAAAGATACTGGCCAAATCAGGGCTGACAATAGTCAAGGTTATGGCAATATGCATAATGCGGGGGGTGCAGCCACTCCAATATCGGGGGAAGCCCATGTGGCACTACAATGGGGAAGATGATGCCACCCGCTGTGGTCGTAAAGGTACAGACTCCGCCACTGCTCTGACGAAAATACTGTCTGATCTGTATAAAGGTGAAGAAGAAGAATTCCTTTGTATTAAACCACGGGATGGATTTTCCATGTACAACCCCCCAAGCTGGGTAAGTCGTCACTCCTTCCCCCGCTCTATTCATTCTGGCGCCTTTCACCAAAATCATTAACCTCGATACTTCCAAGCAGGAACTAAGGAGGGCCGTGAAAGGATTCGACAACCCCTCCCCGCAGCCAGAGGACCCTGGAAGGGCCTACGATCCAGGTCTTGAAGAAGATCCAGATATTATTGTGGAGCTACTCAACGGGACATTTTATCAGGCCAGCTGCGATGGCGCCTTAGTCGCTATTTTTGCCGACTATCCCGGACTGCTACCTGCATCGCGTGTAAGCAAAGTTGAAACTTTATCCTCCGAAGAGGACTCCTTTCTGATAGCATGCCTTATGCATAAAATTTCATATTTTTATAGAGACGAACATTGGAACGCGGCGCCGAGCCCCTGGGAGCTCATCGGCAAAGGGCGTCCGGGTCCGGCAGGCTTAAGAGGAAGGCAGTTAGGGCCGAAACGCCGTTATAGAGGTATGGTAAAAACCTGCTCTGTGATTATTGTGTTTGAAATGTGATAGCGTCCTTCGTGTTTTGGCAGAAAGAGGAGTCACCGAACTATATCCGGAGATCCTGCTGATCACGCCTCTACCAGCCGGATTCCGGAACCGGCTTCGAGGGAGGAGGCCGATGAGGGGCCGATGCCGAATTGTCCTCCAACAGAGGACGCGGATATGCTGTCAGCCACAAATTCCAAAGTAGAGAGTGCCATGGATCACCGGTGCCGACGGGCCGTACTTCGGAATAGCATCTTTTCTGAAGAGGCATTTAATGCTTTCAATTCGGGAGACGCATATATTCGGGCTGCTCAAGGAGAACTCGCCCGAGCGACAGACCAGTATGCAAAAGATATACGGGTAAGGAAATTTGATAAGCATGTATAGCAGTAGCCCCTGAGACTTGAAACGGTTGGAACAACTAATTTAAGGATCATTATATGCACATGTCCTTGTAGAGAAGAATACCCAATTGTCTCAAGAGCTGGAGGAGTGCAAGACCCAGTTGAGGGCTGCGGTTGCCAAACTAGAGGAATCCCAAAAGGCCTCCCCTTGTAACATTCGTATTTAATATTGAAATTTTATGGAAATGTACCAGTTAGTAATTGGCTTGTTTGATAAGTCTAACAGAAAATTCTACAGATAATCCCGGGGAGAATCCGAAGATCGTAAGAGATAGCGAGTCACATCTCCAAAGGCAGCTAAAAGCTGGCAAGCGTGTTCTTACGCAAGTTAGGCGGGAGAAGAACGATCTTCAAGATGCCAATGTCTGGTTGGGCGTCGAATTAGGAGATGTTTGCGCTCAGCTGGCGGACTCTGTGAAGGAGAACAGAAGGCTTCGTCACGGCATATATGGTAAGTGCCTAGACGAACTGTAGTACAGCTCGACGAGCAAGCATATTGAAAGAGTTTATATCTGTAGGTATGTTGACGGGCCGCCCTGAAGAGGAGACGCCCGTGTCCGCATGTGATTTACTCCAAGATCTCTCACAGGTGCACGAGCGAGCTCGGCAGGTGATGCAGGGTATTGCCCAGGCCTTGTGGCCATCCACCTCCCTGCCAAAAGGCATGGGGGAGCTCGTGGATATGCTCCAAGGAGCACGGCGGCGCTTCCGATTGTGGAAGATGTCAGCCTGCCGACAAGGTGGAAGAGAAGCCTGGTCCATGGTGAAGACGCGCTACACCAAGTTTGACCCGAACCATATGGCCGAAGTCGGACCGGCGGGGCCAGATGGGCAAGAAATTCCCGTGAGTATGGTGTATGACCAGGTAGCGTTAGCCGCAAAGTATTCCCAACAGGATTGCAAGCTAGATAGCCTGTTGGACGGTATAGAGGAAGAATATAGTCAGTCCAAGTGACTATGTAATTCAATGGACATATGTAGTCCCTAGCCGGATTAAAAATCATTTGTCATGGCGGACCTTTTTGCTTCAGCCCCCGGATCCGACAGTCCGGGGTGTATCCGAATACCCGCTCAGTTATGCAGAACCGGGGTATGCATGGAAACCAGGCGTAGGGGTCATAAGTGCTTGAACAGACAAGTACCCAACTAGTTATGTTATATTACATGGGTGGTAAGAAACATCTTCTAGAGAGAATAGTTCCATTAGGGGTTCCTTTCCCTGGGTTCGCATGCATCGATGTACATGTCCGGACTGCGAATCAGAAACGCAGGATACCAAACTTCTGGGGATTCACGTTGTAATAAACGAAAGAAACATATTTTGTTTACCGATCGAATATTCCCTTAAGAATGCTAGCTTTCGGCTACACCCAGTCTGAGGTACACATCCGGCTGAACCGGCAGTAACAATCGCAGAGGTGCTCCCCTTATGCCTTAGCCGAATTAACGGGAACATAGGGCATAAACACAAGACCAGGTAACCCAGCATGGCCACATCTTAAGTCATATCGATGCATATAATGGTGAAGAAAAGGCACATATGGAAAAATAACGCATATGTGATATGCAAGAAGCCATGAAAGTAATTATATTTAGCTTCTGCATAGGAAGCCCCCAGGTATGGTTTACACACATAGTGCGGCCGGAGTGATCCGAGCATCCGCACTGTATTGAGTACTTTGTGTGAAGAAGGGAAAAAGGGTGAGAAATGAGAAAAAAGAGGGGGAGGAGCATAATGGAAAGAGCGGGGGTAAGGAGACAAACACTAAGTTCGACACTAGGCGTAGAATCTCTAGAGTCTGGTCGCGTTCCATGGGTTCGGCTCGAGTCTGTTATCGGATGCATTACGCAGGCGGTACGCTCGTTCGGTGAGAACTTTATCAATAATGAAGGGACCCTCCCACTTAGGTTTGAGCTTGTCCTTCTTCTTCTCCGGTAGGCATAGAACGAGTTCACTAATATTATAAGTTTTGGCCCGCACTTCTCTGCTTTGATATCGTCGAGCCTGCTGTTGATAGAATGCGGAACGGGCTTTGGCGACGTCGCGCTCCTCCTCTAGGGCATCTAAGTTGTCCTGCCGATCTAACTCGGCTTCCTTCTCTTTGTACAGGCGCACGCGGGGTGAGTCATGTATTATGTCGCAGGGTAGTACTGCTTCTGTGCCGTACACCATAAAAAATGGTGTGTATCCGGTGGTGCAATTCGGCATGGTCCGCAGCCCCCAGAGTACGGAGTCGAGCTCCTTGACCCAGTGCATGTCTGACTCTGTCAAGGACCACACTAGTCTGGGTTTGATGCCTCTCATAATGTGACCATTTGCAGGTTCGACCTGACTATTTGTTTGGGGATGGTAGATGGAGGCGTAATCGAGCTTAATGCCCATGTTGCCGCACCAAGTTTTCACTTCATCTGCTGTGAAGTTTGAGCCATTATCAGTGATGATGCTGTGGGGGACGCCGGAACGGTGTACAACCCCTGATATGAAGTCTATCACTGGTCCGGATTCTATCCATTTGGTGAACTTGTCCACCATGAGCAATAAGTATTTTTTCTTATGGCTTCCCCCTTTAAGGGGTCCGACCATATCCAGCTCCCAGACCGCAAAGGGCCAAGTAATGGGGATTGTTTGGAGAGCGGTAGGGGGCATATGGCTCTGATTGGCAAAAATCTGGCAACCAACGCAGTGCTGGACAAGGTCGTCTGCTTGGGCTGTCGACCAATAAAAAATTGTACGGAAGGCCTTGCTGACAACTGCCCGAGCCGCAGCGTGGTGCCTGCCGAGTCCGGCATGGATTTCAACCACGAGCTGCCGCCCCCCCTCTTCGGAGATGCATCTTTGGAGCACTCCAGTCGCACTTTTCTTATAGAGTTCTCCCTCATGGACTTTGTAGGCCTTGGAGTGCCGCACAATACAACGTGCTTCATTTTGGTCCTCGGGGAGCTCCTGCCTATTTAGGTAGGCCAAGAAAGGCTCGGTCCACGAGGCGATTACAGCCATGATTTCATGGGCCGAAGGTGTTATTTCAGTGGCGGAGCCTCCGATTACGCCAGATGGTTCGAAATCTGGGGTTGTATTCGGATCCGGGCTAGTGTTGCCGGACTCCCCTTCCCATACCATGGATGGTTTGAACAGTTTTTCCAGGAATATGTTAGGTGGGACAGGGTCTCGTTTAGCGCCGGTGCGGGCGAGGATATCTGCCGCTTGATTGTTTTCTCGAGCCACATGGTGGAATTCGAGCCCCTCGAACCGAGCTGACATTTTGAGGACGGCATTACGGTAGGCCGCCATTTTCGGATCCTTGGCATAAAAATCTCCGCTTATTTGTGATATTGCGAGGTTTGAATCCCCGCACACCTCCAGGCGTTGAATGCCCATAAAGACTGCCATCCGAAGACCATGCAATAGAGCCTCGTATTCGGCTGCGTTGTTGGAGTTTGTGTGTAATATTTGGAGTACATATTGGACCGTGTCTCCAGTGGGGGAGGTCAGGACCACACCCACTCCCAATCCGTCCAGCATTTTAGAGCCGTCGAAGTGCATGATGCAGTTGGAGTATGCGCCGTACTCTTTAAGGAGTTCGGCTTCTGTCCATTCGGCGATGAAGTCGGACAATACTTGTGACTTAATGGCCCGCCGTGGTTTGTATGTTATGTCGAACGGAAGGAGCTCGATGGCCCATTTAGCAATCCATCCCGTGGCGTCGCGGTTGTTTATTATGTCATTGAGTGGTACTTCGGAGGCCACCATAATCAAACACTCTTGAAAGTAGTGTCGTAGCTTCTGGGATGCCATGAAGACCGCGTACGCTATATTTTGATAGTGTGGGTATCGGGATTTGCATGGAGTGAGGATCGTGGACACATAATATACCGGCTTTTGGAGCGGGAACTTGTATCCGTCTGTTTCTCGTTCGACGATGAGCACTGCACTGACAACCTGATGTGTCGCAGCTATGTATAGTAGCATAGGTTCGCCAATATTTGGCGCTGTCAGGACTGGATTACTGGCCAATAAGGTCTTTATTTCATCCAGTCCGGCCGCGGCTGCATCCGTCCACATGAAGTGTTCGGTGCATCAAAGAAGGCGGTAAAGGGGAAGTGCCTTTTCTCCTAATCGGGAGATAAAGCGGCTTAAGGCAGCCACGCATCCAGTTAATTTCTAGATATGCTTGAGGTCTGTTGGAATAGCCAACTGCGACAGAGCTCGGATTTTTGCCAGATTTGCTTCAATTCCTCTATTGGAAATGATGAAGCCGAGCAACTTCCCGGAGGGTACGCCGAAAACACATTTTTCCGGGCTTAGCATGATGTCGTATGTTCGGTGGTTATCGAACGTAAGCCTCAAGTCATCTATTAGGGTTTCGACGTGTCTTGTTTTTATGACCACGTCGTCCACATATGCCTCCACTGTTTTGCCGATTTGCTTCTCCAGGCATGTTTGAATCATGCGTTGATAGGTTGCGCCAGCATTTTTAAGCCCGAAAGGCATAGTGTTAAAGCAGAAAGGGCCATATGGCGTTATGAAGGCCGTTGTGACTTGGTCGGACTCTGCCATCTTTATTTGATGGTATCCGGAGTATGCGTCGAGGAAACATAGTGAATTGTGTCCTATGGTGGCGTCGATGATTTGGTCGATGCGAGGGAGGGGGAAGGGATCCTTGGGGCAAGCCTTGCTGAGGTCTTTGAAATCCATGCATAGGTGCCAGGATTTGTCCTTCTTTGGTACCATTACCAGGTTTGCCAGCCAATCCGGATGCTTGATATCTCTGATGAATCCGGCCTCAAGTAGCTTGGCTAGCTCTTCTCCCATGGCTTGCCATTTAGGCTCTGAGAAGCGCCTAGGAGTCTGTTTGACTCGCTTGTATCCTTTTAGTATATTGAGGCTGTGTTCGGCCAGCCTGCGTGGGATGCCCGGCATGTCTGAAGGATGCCAGGAAAAATGTACCAATTCTTGCATAGGAATTCTCGTAGTGCAGCGTCCATTGTAGGGCTCAACTGTGTCCCGATGGAAGCTATCTTCATGGGGTCCATTGGATGGACCAGGAATTTGACTATCTCGTCTGCGGGTTTAAATGATGTGGACTTGGGTCATTTGTCGAGTATCACGTCGTCCCTATCCACTGTCGTGCGCAGCATTGTTAGTTCTTCGGCCGCTAGGGCTTCGGATAATGCTTCCAGGGCTAGTGCTGCGGTTTTATTTTCGACACGGAGTGCGACGTCCGGATCACTGGCTAGAGTGATGATTCCATTGGGTCCGGGCATTTTAAGCTTCATGTACCCGTAATGGGGTATAGCTTGAAAGCTTGTGAATGCGTCCCGCCCTAAAAGGGCGTGGTATCCACTACTGAAAGGAGCCACTTGGAATGTGATTTCTTCGGACCTGTAATTTTCCGGGGTGCCTAATACCACATCGAGTGTGATTTTTCCCGCACACCGTGCCTCCCGACTAGGGATGATTCACCTGAAGGTTGTGCCGCTCTGCTCAATGCAGCTTTTATCAATTTCCATCTTGCTGAGTGTTTCTTCATAGATCAAGTTTAATCCACTTCCACCATCCATGAGTACTTTAGTGAGCCGAAAGCCGTCCACGATTGGGCTAAGGACCAAAGCGGCAGGTGCCCAGACTGTCCGGAATTGGGGTTCCTCACTGGCACTGAAAGTTATAGCAGTGTCATTCCACAGATTTATTTTTGCTACGTGGCGGATTTCAGCGAGATTTCAATGAGCTCGCTTAGGCCTATTATTTAAAGTGAATGTCTGGAAGACTGTCAATACCGCATTGTTGTCTTCGGCGGGACGTTGCTCTGCTTTATTTACAAGAAGATCCTCGCCGCTTTTTGCTACCTGCTGGAGTATCCAACATGCTCTAAGGCTATGCGTTGGCTTAGTATCCGGCGTGCTATGAATTTTGTGTGGCCCATTGAGCCATTCTTCCAATACGGTTCCACATCCTGGAGTGGGCTTTGGCTTTTTGGGAATTGGATCAGGTAACTTAGGAGAGTTTTCCCTTTTAGCTCAGAGGGAGGGTTTAGGGAGAGCCGGATTGTCCCAAAAGTCTGTTTGGGTTTTCTAGGTATTTTCCATCGCACAGTACTTCTGTACTATGGCTGCTAAGTCGGCAAAGTGTACTATGTCACGGTGACTTATAACATTAAGGATCCCTTTGCTCATGCAATTTTTGCAAAAAAGTGAGATTGCATCCTCCTCGCGATAGTCCTTGACCTTGTTTATCACAAGGAGGAATCTGGCCCAGTAGCGATGTACTGTCTCTTGTGGCTCTTTTCTGATATGGGAGAGACGGCTTAAGTCTGGGTGGGTGGGCGTAGTTGAATCTGGATTCTGATCCGATCTAGCACCCAAGGGCAGAGGAGCTTCTGGGCTTGACAGCTTGGGCTCCGGGATGTTGCCCGATTTTTCCGGCCCGTTGCCCGATTCTAAGTTCGGGGTCTGGGTCGTGTCCTCCTGCGAACGGGTATCCGGCTCAGAGAGCTCGGTGATCCGGACATAGTTCATCCTTAGAATAGAGGGATAATCCATATGTGGCTCTTCCACTACCGCTATCTCATGCGTGGCAGGTGGGGATTTACTATCCCTTTGGTCGGGTTTAAGCCCAATCCAGTCATAGTCTATAGCGACTCCCAAAGCGGCGATGCGATCCAAGAGCTCATTATGGGACGAGAGCTCCATGGGATCCATCTGTTCGGCGAGTTCCGAATTGACGTGGAGGCTATTTGTGATGACCTGAGAGGTCATCGTCGGCACGGCAGCCGATCGGGCGGCCATGATGAAGCCACCTAGTCGGAAAGTTTGGCCTACAACCAGTGCTCCCTCAGAGGTGATGTTGTCCTTGACAATGAGACAGGCCATAGAGCCTCGCAGCGACGACACAGAGGAACTCTTAATGAAAGCACCAATTTCGGTGTCAAAACCGGTGGATCTCGGGTAGGGGGTCCCGATCTGTGCGTCTAAGGCTAATGGTAACACGAGGCAAGGGACACAATGTTTTACCCAAGATCGGGCCCTCTCAATGGAGGTAAAACCCTACTTCCTGCTTGATTGATCTTGATGATATGAGTATTACAACAGTCAATCTACCACGAGATCGTAGATGTTAAACCCTAGAAGCTAGCCTATGATGATTATGATTGTCCCTATACGGACCAAACCCTCCGGTTTATATAGACACCGGAGGGGGCTAGGGTTTACACAGAGTCGTTTACAAAGATGGAAATCTAATATCCGGATCTCCAAGCTTGTCTTCCACGCCAAGGAGAGTCACATCCGGATACGGGATGAAGTCTTGAGTCTTGTATCTTCACGGTCCACCAGTCCGGCCAAAGTATATAGTTTGGCCGTCCGAATACCCCTAATCCAGGACTCCCTCAACTTCCGCCTTTGCCCTCGCCTCCGCATTCTCCGCGTCGCTCTCCAACCACCGACAAGATCCAGTCGTACCTCTCCCTCTCTCCCATGGCACCAGATTGAGCCGACGGGGTCAGTCCGTGGCCAGATCCGTCACGGCCACAACGGGCCTTCTGGATTCGCGCCGTCGTCGAGCTGGATGTGCGCCTTGTCGCGCGGCCTCGTCTGCCTCCGCAGCTCACCCTCGCGTCTCAACTCTCTGCGCTCGATTTCGACTCCCTCCTCGAGTCCGGGCCCGACGGGGCCCCGGTGCTCTTTGTCACGTTCTACAAGGTACCGCCACCCTTTCTGTTCCAATTCCTGGAAAGGATGTGTTACTTGCTCTTTCTGGTGAAAGGTTTGTTCTCTAACCTTGTACACTTCACATAGTTGTGCAAGAAAGTTCTTTCTGGTTCATCTAATGATTATTTTACTGAAATTGTTGCATTTCAGCCTTCAGCATGGGGTTGATTTGTAGGAAAGCATGCAAAATGACCATAAGAAAAAGAGAACAAAGAAATCACTCAAGGTGACTTTTGTCTTTTTTTTCTTAGTAGCAAAGATCACCTCATGTATATGACTTGACCTGGCCATGTTCAGCCTGCCCGGTTATTTATTTAAAGCATGCAAATAAGTCAGATTGAGTTTGAGTTTCACCTATTATTTGAGGCTCTGGGCCTTTGTCACATTAATGGTGTCTAATGCCAATGACTTACATACATTCCTTTTCATTGTTAGGATGTTGCCATAGAGGATGAATTTGAAAAGAGGCTTCTTAGTGATGTTATCCCTCTAGATGAGATAGGTGTTTCCTTTGATGACATTGGAGCGCTAGAGAATGTCAAGGAAACTTTGAAGGAGTTAGTGATGCTTCCATCGCAAGAGTTTTTCTCCAAGGGACAACTTATGAAGGTACAAGGCATTCTCAAGCTTCATTATTTATGCTTAATATTCTTGTAAAACAATCCACATGTTCCTTTTGTGAGTCCTCTGTTTCACCAGTAACAACGGCTCCTTGTTTTGTCATTTGCCTTTATAGTTAGATATCCCCCTTTCTGCACTTATGACTCATCCTTGTTGAGTGATTTTGTAAATATTGTAATGCTGTCCACCTGTGGTTTGTCCATCATCTCCTATCATTGTGTGCTTTCTAGCATTTTGAATTTAGGTATGATGCTTTTGTGAGCCTTCTATTATACAACTTCTGTTTTTGAATATAAGATGTCCCATTAGTTCAATTTAAACTGCAAGAACATGTAAATTCTAGTTAATATCATGCAATCCCAAATTTAATTGAAAAAAGCAACAAGAATCACTTCAAACTGAATGTAGCAGGTTGAATACCGTTGTTATCATATTGTTCTCCATATTAATTATTAGTATTTCTTAACTTACCCAGTGTGCAATATTGATCTGATTTTTCATTTTGCACCAGCCATGTAAAGGAATGTTGCTTTTTGGTCCACCTGGTACGGGGAAGACCATGCTTGCTAAAGTTGTTGCAACAGAGGCTGGTGCTAACTTCATCAACATATCAATGTCAAGCATTGGCTCGAAGGTTTTCCCATAACAGATAATTATCTAGATTCCTCTCCTCTGTTAGTTCTACATTTTCTTACCTATAATTGTAACAGTGGTTTGGCGAGGGGGGAAATATGTGAAAGTTGTGTTTTCACTTGCAAGAAAAATTGCTCCCAGTGTCATATTTGTGGATGAGGTCAGTCAAAAAATTTCATCATCATTGATGATGTGATTATGATTCAACAGGCCGCACAATAATAGTGTTTTAATTAAGAGAACTTGTTGTGTACCCTATTTTGCAGGTTGACGGCATGCTGGGTAGACGTGAAAACCCAGGGGAACATGAAGCCATGTGTAAGATGAAAAATGAATTTATGGTGAACTGGGATGGTCTGAGAACAAAAGACAAAGAACGTGTATTAGTACTTGCTGCAACTAATAGGCCGTTTAATCTTGATGAGGTTGGATCTTTGACTAGCCGGTGTCAGTCCTGTTTTTCAGCTATGACAAGTGATTGCCATGCTCTGCATCCGCAACTCTAAATAGAACTGCTTGATTGATTCACTATTGTTACTCTACTCCTAATTGCACTGCTGTTACTCTACTCCTAATTGCATAATGTAGTTTCACAGTTATAAGCCTATTGTTTATGCGCCGAAAACAATGAATAGAGATGTTTGATGAGGTGAGAATAATGACATCTTCCAACTTCCTAATAGAATGATCTTCCATGAACCTACAACTAATGTTTGTGTGGTGCTTGTTTATGAACCTGTATCACATAATTTAGTGATTTTGCCATGCAATTACAGAGTTCTTGGCTGGCTCACCATTACTGATCATGCTGGATGAATGTAGGGAGCTCCTTGACCTGATGCAGTCGGGGAAGCTGGAGCCGGAAGCTGCTTTCCTCAATGCATCACTGGTACTGCGTTGCACTACTATTTATGCTAAATCACACCAATTGCTGCAACTGAGGATACCCATAAGTTAAGTCGATGCAATTTCAGGTACTAGGCGTGTTCCCCATTCTCGCGGTGGTGCACAAGGCGCTACTCTTCAAGTCGAGGGAGTCGCTTACCACGAGGACCCTGCACTCGGAGCTCATCTACAACTACTCTGGATCGAAGCATGTGGGTGTTCAGTCATGGTTTTGAACCTGTCTGTCAGTTTCTTGTTGATAACCCTATTTGAATTGACTTTGAATCTTGCTGAACATGTCAGTTTCTTGCTAATTGCATGAGTTTGAGTACCACAAATCTGAAGTTTTGAACTTTCTTACCCTAACGGGTTGTAGTGTAAAAAGTAAAAGAAATCAAAACCTAGCTGAAACTTTCTTGCTTTGGACATCTAGTGTTAGTACTCTTAAGTATGGGGCCTTGAGTCAAGAGCTTCTTATAAATGTAATGACTAAATAATGGTTGTGTATCTACTACTATCGTAGAGATGACTGATTTTGGTATGTGAATAATAATAGCACATGCATGTGTGGAGTCCTATTTGTTTCATATCTACTGCCTGCCATCATGTGCCATATCTTCCAAGTAGACTAGCACACGATCAATGATTTTTAGCAATTTTCTCATGCCCATGTGTGGGGTGGTAAACAGAGGACGACACACTAGTAACTGCACAATTCTGAATGTCTATTGATTACTCATTGTTACACAATGCATGCACCTACAACTATGGGATTTGTACTGGTTACTAAATGATGTGCGTTTTTCTTCAGTTTGATTGAAAAAGTGTCCCCCTTTTTGTGCATGCATACATCTGCCCACTAAGACACCAAACATGTTGTAAGGCTTAATCTGTCAATGGTGTGACTCTGTGTTTACATTGTCTCCTGGTAGAACTATTATGTTTGGCTCTCTACTCTAGTAGTGTTGTCTGTAGAGGCGACCGTGATTTTGTTGTACACATGATGATGGAAGTATGGGCTGCTGTTTGTTTCATATGTACTGCCATCATATAAATGACTGCCATGTTTTTCATCTCCCCTCCCACTGATTCCTTCTGCCTGCATTTGTTTTGTGTCTCAGATTTGTAGAAGCTGCCGCTGCTGCAGGTGGCACAAGAAGAAGCCCTCATGGCTGTTGCACATCTGAAGTGGTGAGAGCCACCCCATTTTTTAGTACTGTGAAGTGTTAGTTGGTACAGTGAAGTGTTAGTTGATGGTTGATTAGTCTGTTAACCCAAGTATTCTTACATGCTGTGAATATATACTGCAATCCTATTTTTGTGTGAAAATGTACTAGTTATCTGCAATACAAGCCAGACATGAACCAACTCTTGCTACTAAAGGAACATAGTACAAATTTGGACCTCGTGTATGATGCTATAAATTCAGACATATACTATTGTTCATTTACCTTTGTGATCTGAGAAGTTGATGCCATATTTAAGGTTTTGGAGATGTACTACTATTTATTTACTTATGTGATCAGCACCCCAATCCCAGGGTCCTCTATTTGGAGCAGCAAATCAAAGCTTGTTTGCTGCAGTTTGTTTTATACACTACCTTTTGTAACATCAACAAATAAAATCAGTTGTTTGCATCAGATTGGATCATTCTCACTTATTAGTTGAGTTCTAAGTATGTAGTATCTTTAGTTCTCTTGTTATATTATAGTCAGAATTATACCGTGTGACTGAATCATGTGTTATTTAGTTGGCTGAGCAGTATCTTTAGTTTTCTGATGATTGGTCAACTCTCAATTCTGAATAAATAAGTAGCTGGCCCTATTGGTTCTTTCTTTCTTCAGGGCTGCGACTTGATGGTCACGCTGCTGTTTTGCTCTGCTTGATAATTCCAATTAGATCATTGTCAACACTATCATCATCAGGTCTTGATTCCCTTCATTCTCTCCTGCCTTGTGATGTTAGTCTGTGTGGGCTTACTAGTCTTGTTATATGCTCTTAGTTGAATGGATGGTCGTGGTAGTAGAATAGTATAGTACTAGAGTGACGTTCATTGCATGACATGCACTTGTACCAATATACCATGCTGGTACCTGTAGGTTAGTATTGTTGGTGCCTAAATGAGCTTGAATGTTGTAGTGTAAGTGTAGAACAACATGTCAACATGTTGCCGTCAAGTTGTTGGAATGTTTGCTATGCCTTGCTTAGTGTTTAATGAACTGAAGCATTTGGGCATGTACGTATAATTGTCTCAATATTTTTTACTGGCAATAATTTAACTCCCAATGTATATCACTAATAGTTTATGTACATCAGGATCTAATGTTGTGGAGGATGCTAGTGCTGTGACAGAAGATCAAGGAAGCCTCGAGATGCGCACCACAGTTCTAGTTGATGTTGCTAGTTTGCCACCATGTTTTGAATATTTGATGTTGTTGATGTTGCTAGTTTGCCACCGTGTATATGTTGTTGGAGATGCAAACATGTATGTGATGTTGTGAATATTTGACCGAATGATTATGTATATAATAATTTAAATGAGAATTATTTATTGTTTTTTGTAGAAATGTATAAAATTGAAATCTGTGAATGAAAAAGGCTGAACACGTTCTACTGGACCAAGTAATATTTTGGGTCTAACAAGGCTATGGCCCAAACAATAGTGGGCTGGAATGTTGTGCATTTATGAAAACAAGAACAAAAGTCTTGATGAAACGGAATGCAAAATGGCCTAGGCCCACAAAATAAAAGGGCTGAATTGTAGGGCTTGGCCCATATAGCTGACCAAAATTAATAAGAAAAAAGTATATAAAAAGGCTGAATTGTGTGGCTCGGCCCATCTAAAACACCAAATTGGACCGGGCTGATTCTAATTTATGACCTTTTCAATTCGTTGCAATTTTGCCACGTCAGATTACCACGTCGGGTCCGACGTGGCCTGGGCAGACATCCAATGACCAAAACAACAGGTCATGGGTTCAACGACCTTTTGTTTTGGTCGTAAACGTCTACGACCTTATCCCGAAGAAGGTCGTTAATTTCAGTTTACGACCGCCAGCTTTTGACCTTCTGTTTTTGGTCACAAAAAGGTTGCAAATGAAAAACAATGACCTTTCAGTGACCAATAGTCAAGGTCACAAGTTGACATATTTCTTGTAGTGGAAGTAGCCGGAGCTGCAGCTGCCGCCCATGCTGCTAGAGCCGGGCATGAAGATCATCGTGATCTCCGACGAGGAGTAGCTAGGATCGACGTAGTACGTAGGTTCTATTTCCTTTTGCATGTCTTTGTATGGATATAAGAATTGAGTATGAGATGTTTGGATGAAACAAGTGAAATTTGAGGTGTGCCTGGTCACCGCCCGTGGACTCGCTCGGGCGCGTCCGTGGGCGTTTGAGGGCCGGATTTGCCATATGTGGTTGTAGATGCTCTAAGTGGTCAATAGTCAGTCATGTCCTCCGCTACGTGACTGAGTGTCATCTGTTGTGTTCATGGAGAAAAGGTGTACTGTAATTCTTTTACCTTTTGATTAACCAGTAAAATGAATGGTCAACATGAAAATTGGTATCCGTAATCCAGAAACCTAAAAACTTTATTAAGATAAGGGTTTGAGAAAAAAAATTCATAGGTTTATAAATGGGAAAGTGTTGTACCCATCGGGTAAGCCGGGCACGGGTACGGGAAGGCAATAATCATACCCATGAACCCGCATACCCACATACGGGAACGTAACTACTAGCATCAACCCAAAATTCCCTACCCTTGACCATGTGCATGATCTTGTTTAAATGTGTTGATCTTGTTTTATGATCTCATAATTTTTTCTGCAATGTTATTATCTTATTATATAGTCTTCTTCATTTGATCATTTCGAAGTAGGGCCTACAGAATTAACTTGAATAAAAAAATTAGAGAAAATTATGTCCCTCTTGTTTGTCCTATAATTGGAAAGAAAAAGACAGAACATATGTGAATGTTTTCTCTAAGAAGTTCAGTTAAATGCTACTCATCCATGAATGTAATTGGACATTGTTTGGTGCCATCTAGTTCATTCTTATTGATATCCTCTATTGAAAATTAATACCATTCTTTTTATTCCATTGCACAATAAATCATGACATATATGTGTTGCAATGCTAAAATGTGGTGTATATGTGTTGAATGTTTGAAGTATACATGCTGAAGTTGTTGCGTATATATGCGGAAATGCTAAAATATATATGGTGAAGTGTGAATTGGGTAAGGTGGCCGAGATGGGTATTTTTACCTAGCCGGGTATGGGTATGGTAACAGTTTGAAACCCGAGGTGGTATGGGTTTAGGCAAAATACATTGAGACGGGTAAACGTTTGTGGGGCCATTACCTACACCAAGTGGAGGATCCAGGACCTAGGCCCGGGGCGTGAAGATCAAACACTTTGTTCATTTTAACATATCAGGCACTGTAGCTCCACTGTTGCGCTACTATACCAGGCTTGGAGCCCGGGGCTTGACCCAATCCTGGGTCCGCCCCTGCCTACACCCAGGTGTGCCATGTTAAGAATCTATCATCTACTTCTTCCCTCTGTTAAAGAGTGCTTTTATATATACTCCCTCCGATCATTTTTACTTCGCATATTAGATTTTTGTCAAGTCAAATTTTACAAAGTTTGATAAAATTTATATTAAAAAATATCAACGCCTACAATATAAAATACATATGCCGTGAAACTACATTTCATAATGAATCTGACAACATTGGTTTGGTCTTGTGAATGTTGATACTTTTTTCTGTAAGTTTGGTTAAAGTAGAGATACTTTGACTTCGGACAAAAGTTATATGCAGACTAAAAACAACTCGAGGAAGTATTATTAAGAGAAACCTGTCTCGCTTATCAGAGACACTTTCTTTATCGCTCCTTCTCTCACACAATTTGAATTTTTTTCTCAAGTTCCTTAACTACTTCATACACATTTTTTCTTCCCTAGACACACGAAAAGCTAATATACTTAAGGGCATTTCTAACCGACCACCTACAAAATAGAGGAGTATCATTTTTTTCTATTATATCTCAAAATTGAGAAAGTTTAGTTTTCATAATCGACCAATTCATTAACTTACCACTTAACCACTTTTTATTAACATAATGATAACGAGCCCTTATTGCAGTTGATGTACAATGTTATTTTGGAATGTGTCAGTTATGTTCAAAAAGGTGCCAATGAGGAATCGACCGGGATTTCTAGATATAGTACTCAAAAGAATCGCCACAATACACCAAAACAATTACAATTCAAATTTTGTTGTTGTTGTTGTTGTTGTTGCTGCTGCTGCTGTCGCAGTGCTTGTCAATCATTTCATCCCCTACAATATCGACATGTTCATAAGTTTTGGCTCTGTTTGCTAATATAAAAACATCACTTTCCATATCTTCAGATACAACCCAAAAATCCTTGTTTGTTGTTAGTGCATAAACCCTTATAATCATTTCGCAAACTTTGTGTGAAGAGGTAGGCCATTGTTGCGGCAATAATGAGCCAAACTAGTATTTACGCAATTAAAATCAGCTCAATCTTCTAAAATAGATTGAGCCAAATAAAAATAGACCATGATAACCTTAGTGGAGTATTTATACTCCACTAAGTTTTCGTCAGTTCTAGCCGATCCCCTAAACTTAGGGGAGTAAAACACAAATTTACATAAATTCAACCTATTTTCAACCGAAATTTGCATACATTGAAACATAATAAGTTCAACATAGTCTTGACAACCGAACATTAAACATAAATTGAAACTTAAACTACACTAAACTTAAACTACACTAGATGCTCTGCCACTCCTCAACGTCGAACTCCTCCTCCTCGCTGCCTTGCACCTCATCATCGGAGATGATGATTACCTTGTCGTCATTGTTGGTGAATATCACCCGCTCCACCTCCATGATCTCGGGGTACTTGTGGCACAGGTTCTCCATGTACACCTCACCGGCGGCCTCCGCCTCGAGGCGCTCCCTCGGACCTGTCCTCCCGAGCCATGGACGCACACACCACACCTGGCTCCGGTGGGACGAGGTGGACCGATGTCGTCCCAAACCAGAAGTTGAGCCTCGCATTACGACCATGGAACCGGGCTTCCCACTAGTCATATTCCATGGCCGGGAGCTCCGCCGTGTCGAACAACCCGACCCACTTCCTCTGGTGGTGAGTCTCTTGGTCGATGATCTCCGCCACCCATGTCCCCCACGAGTGTTGCCGGACCAAGGAATTTCCTCTGCGGAGGCCACGGCAGAGTGAGGTCCGAGAAGTTGGCGAACCGGGTGGAAGTAGGTAGATTGCGCGAGCGATGGTGGCTCAAGGATGCGCCCCCTAGAAGACAAACCATTGGCATGGTGTTGTGGCACTAGTAGAAAACAGGGCTTTCGTTCGGGCCTGGCCAACCCATTAGTCCCGGTTCAGTCATGAACCGGGACCCATGGGGGAATTCGTCTCGGTTCGTGAGCCCAGGGGGCCGCCTGGGGCCTCGTGGGCATTGGTCCTGGTTTGTATGGACCCATTTGTCCCAGTTCCAGGCACGAACCGGGACCAATGATCCTCTCTCCTGGCCCACAACCATTGGTCCTGGTT
This sequence comes from Triticum aestivum, assembly GCF_018294505.1. Lineage (NCBI taxonomy): Eukaryota > Viridiplantae > Streptophyta > Magnoliopsida > Poales > Poaceae > Triticum > Triticum aestivum. The sequence goes on along the minus strand of NC_057810.1, from coordinate 131,015,713 downwards.
CGTGGCTTGAACCAGGACAGAATGCTTGGCTTTAGTCCTGGTTTCTACCACGAACCGGGACAAATGAGTAGCCTATATATACCCCATCGCCACAGCAGAGCACTCCACAGTGCTCTGTTTTTTTGGTCGGCGAGGGGAGGGCATTTGGGTGCTCTAGCTCACCTCCTATGCACATGAGGTGTTCGATGAAATGCCTTCTCCTCTCGAAACTCGACCTCCGAGCTCCATTTTCCCCGAGATTTGTCTAGGTTCAGCGGTGCGTCACGTCCCGTCCCCGTCTTCACCGCCGTCGATCACCCACACCAATCTCGTCACCGGCACCACCATGGTGGGCCTCTTGTTCTTATCTTCTTTCTGAAAGAAAAAAATTCTTACTTCAGATAGATACTTGTATAATTTTCTTACTTTTATTATTCCTTGTTACTATACAGTGCGATGGTTTTGGTATCCGCCCCCGTCGGCCCTCGTCCTGTCTATGATTCAGATGTGGTATATATTATCTTTTGATAACTATTTGGTTCATTTATTATTTATGACAATTATTCCAACCAACGTGACATAGATTTTATTTATCTAGAAGCTGGTTGAACCGGAAATTCCAACCGACCCTATTGTTGAGAGGTTAAATTTAGTTGAAGAAGAAAACAATTACTTGAAGGAAAAAATAAAAAAAATGAGGAGGAGAAGATGATATTGGGGTTGCGTGTTGCGGATGTCGTCCATGATCACAAGATCAAGATGGATGCAATGCGGTTGAAGATTAGAAAGATTAGAAAATATGCCATTCATACCGAGGCTTGGTATCATTATGCAGTTGGATCAGTTGTTACCTTGGTTGCAATTATGATCGAATTTGTTGTTGCATTGAAATGTTTACATAATTTCAATGTATGGTGTAATTAGATGCTCTGAAGAGCTACATGTTGTTCAATGAGAACTATGTATGTACTTTGGTTTTAATGTGATGATGAACTTCTATTAATTTGGTCACTTATCTATTCATGAGAGGGTTGAAAAATTGATGATGTGGCTTTGAATGATGCATTTTGAACACAGAAAAACTATGGAGTTCAAATAAGTTCAAAAAAATGAAATCCCTTTGTAACAGACGAGTTTCCGTATGAAACCCTGATACTTCGAAAGAGATTGTACGTTTTGTACACGAAGTGCATCCAATTTTTGCCGTAACCCTCTCTACTTTCTTGCACATGCTATGTGGGTGAAATGATGATACCATGCCAAATTTCAACCTTTTCAGAGATCATTTCAAATGTTTTTCAATTTCATGGTCTTATAGCTCAAAATAATCAGTAAATGCATGAAAAATAACAAATGAAGTCAGAAAGGGTTGAGAATTGATGATGTGGCTTTGAATGTGCATTTTGAACACAGAAAAACTATGGAGTTCAAATAAGTTGAAAAAAATGAAATCCCTTTGTAACAGACGAGTTTTCGTATTAAACCCTGATACCTCGAAAGAGATTGTCCGTTTTGTAGACGAAGGGCAACCAGTTTTTGCCATAACCCTCTCTACTTTCTTGCACATGCTATGTGGGTGAAATGATGATACCATGCCAACTTTCAACCTTTTCAGAGTTCATTTCAAATGCTTTTCAATTTCTTGGTCTTATAGCTCAAAATACTTAGTAAATGAATGAAAAATAACAAATGAAGTCAAAAAGGGTTGAAAATTGATGATGTGGCTTTGAATGGTGCATTTTGAACACAGAAAAACTATGGAGTTCAATTAAGTTGAAAAAATGAAATCCCTTTGTAACAGATGAGTTTCCGTATGAAACCCTGATACTTCGAAAGAGATTGTCCGTTTGGTACACGAAGTGCATCCAGTTTTTGCCACAACCCTCTCTACTTTCTTGCACATGCTATGTGGGTGAAATGATGATACCATGCCAACTTTCAACATTTTCAGAGTTCATTTCAAATGCTTTTCAATTTCATGGTCTTATAGCTCAAAATAATCAGTAAATGCATGAAAAATAACAAATGAAGTCAGAAACGGTTGAAAATTGATGATGTGGCTTTGAATGGTGCATTTTGAACACATAAAAACTATGCAGTTCAAATAAGTTCAAAAAAAATTAAATCCCTTTGTAACAAACGAGTTTCCGTATGAAACCCTGATACTTCGAAAGAGATTATCCGTTTTGTACACGAAGTGCATCAAGTTTTTGCCGTAACCCTCTCTACTTTCTTGCACATGCTATGTGGGTGAAATGATGATACCATGCCAACTTTCAACCTTTTCATAGTTCATTTCAAATGCTTTTCAATTTCATGGTCCTATAGCTCAAAATAATCAGTAAATGCATGAAAAATAACAAATGAAGTCATAAAGGGTTGAAAATTGATGATGTGGCTTTGAATGGTGCAACCCTGATAAGTTCAAAAAAATGAAATCCCTTTGTAACAGACGAGTTTCCATATGAAACCCTGATAACAAAAATGAAATCCCTTTGTAACACACGAGTTTCCATATGAAATCCCTTTGTTTCAGAGTTCATAAATAACTTTTTTGTTACAAACTTTAATAGCAAATATAAGTATCATAAAATAAAATAAATAAGTAATTTGAAACAAAATAATATAAACTTTCATAAAATATATAAGTAGAAAGGAAATAAAATAAATTAAAATAAACTTTAATAACATAAATAAAATTTATGAAACTAAAATTATCAAAGTATTTTCTATTCAAAACATTATAAGAAACCTGTAGTATTATTGAAACTAAAATAATATAAAGTTGATGCGACTAGAATTATCAAAGTATTTTCTGTTCAAAATCATTAAAAGCAAAAAGAATTTTCATAAAGAACTTTTTTTGTTAGAAACATTAATAGCAAAAAGAATTATCATAAAATAAAATAAATAAGTAATTAGAAACAAAATAAAATAAAACAAATAAGTATTTTGTTGTAAGTAGAAACAACACAAAATAAATAAAGCAAAAAAGAAAACAAAAAATGGGAAAAATAAAAAAAATTGCCACCTACAGGGCCACCACGGCTTGAATACGACTAGAAACTCATCCATGGGCCAGGATTCAGGCCCGCAGAATGCCCGGTAGGCCCATAGGCATAGCAGTGTTAGATTTGGCCCATAGGCCTACAATTCAGAGGAGTTTGAAAGGGAAGAGGCAACCGAGCTTATAAACAGGTGTCGAGCGCTCTCAACTAGGGAGGTGGGACTAAACTCCCACCACCACGCAGCTGTGCAAGGCCTTTGGTCCCGGTTGGTGGCACCAACCAAGACTAAAGGGGGGAATTGGTCTCGGTTCGTGGCACCAACCGGTACCAATGCCCCCCTTTAGTCCCAGTTGGTGCCACCAACCGGGACCAAAGGCCTCTGCTTCCCGCCCTTTGGGCTGCTGAAAAGTGACCTTTGGTCCCGGTTGGTGGCATCAACCGGAACTAAAGGGTGCATTGGTCCCAGTTGGTGCCACGAACCGGTACCAATGCCCTGGGTATAAGAAAACATTTAGCAGTTTCGACCAAATCCATCACTCCTTCTCCCCCAACGCCCCTGCTCCTCCTCGCCGACGCCGCCCGACGCCCCTGCTCCACCTTGCCGTCGCCGCCACCACCGACGCCGTCAGGCTACTCAACGTTGCCGCTGACGCCCTCTGCCCCGACGACGGTGTCGACCCTCTCACCCCTGCCGGCCCCGACGCGCCGCCCACCGTGCCCCACCCCTCCTGTGAGCACCAGTCTGCTCCTGTGCCCCTCCCCTGTCCCGCGCCCCTAAGCTGCCCTGCCCCGGCGGCGCTAGCACCGGTCCCTCCGGCGTGCCGCTCCGACCCTGCGCCACGCTACTATTAGATTTTTAGATTTTTTTAGATGTTTTTAGATGTTTTTACATGTTTTTTAGATTATTTTAGTTTATGTTTAGTTTACATTTAAGCTTAGGAAAGTTTCAGATGTGTAGTTATATTTATTTAGATGTGTAGTTAATTTAGTTGTTGTAATTTGTTCATAAAAATTATGCACTTTTGTATAGAAATTTATTTTTTTTTCATAGGGACGAAAATGTAGAGTGAAAACAAAAACAAACATATAAGAAAAAACAAAGGAAAAAATGAAGAAGGAAAAGAAAACCGCCCGGCTCGGCCTCCACTGCATTTTCATAAAGTGTTTCCACCGCATTTACATGAGGGGGGATGTCGGAAAAAATAAGAAGAGGAAGAAGAAGAAGAAAAGGAGGAGAAGAAGAAGGAATAGAGGAGTGGAAGACTTTTTTCTTCTACTCCTCTATTCCTTCTTCTTCTTCTCTTTTTTTTCTTCTTCTTTTTTATCGTGAACTAGGGCAGAGGGTCGAGGGTCGGGAACTAGGGCAGAGGGTTGAGGGTCACCCTCTCGACCGTGATAACTTATACCCCGGGAGCCCCCCTCCCCCCGGCCCTCTCGCTCGACCAAAACTCTCGAGGACACCCAAACCCTAGAAAAAAATGATGTCGGTCTCCTACCCCCTCCCGCCGCGCCCCTACCCGACAAACTCTCTCGAGGCCACCCAAATTTACCAAGTAAAAAGAGCGTTGTCGTCGAGGCCACCCCAAACCCTTGAAGCATTGTCGAGGCCACCCCAAACCCTTGAAGCGTTGCCGAGGCCACCCCAAACCCTAGAGATGCAGCGTCGAGGCCACTAATATGATTCCTTATTGTGATTAGCTAGCTAGTTCTATGTTTGCCACTAATATATCCATCTGTCATGTTTGAATAATAATTGCCATGTTGTAAATATTTGCAGAAACTATGGAGCACCCCCGAGACGAAGCAACAGAAGCGATGTTGGGGGACATAATCACAAAAGGAAGTGATGTTGTCTTGTCGTATCTCCACGACACCGATGGTCTGGAAGGACAGGGTGAAGAAGAAGACTATAATTATGATTGCTCCGGTGACCCAATGCTGGTACAAGAAGGAGACCGTGATGACGGCTCCGGTGACCGAACCGAGTCCGGCCAGGTATATATATTAGTTAAGCCTGTGCTGACAAGCTAATTGATGCATTCATTGTTTTCGTATGTACACATATTAATTAACTCTCGTATTTCTTAATTTTTCTAGCCCTCCGGATCGAGCACAACTTCGGTAAAGAGACGAGGCCCGAAGAAAAGTTGCACTCGGATGAAAGGTTTGAGATCTGAGCAATCGCGCGCGATGGCAAGCCGATTGAACCCATCCGGACAAAGGAAGCATTTGTTGTTTGGTGCGGGGTTCTTGTTAGGGACAAGATCCCGATCAGTATCCACCAATGGTTAAAGCCTAATAATGAAGACCCTGAGGTGTCTTATGTATCCGATATGCAGAAAGATGAACTTTGGACAATGCTTAAGGAAAATTTCACCCTACCGCCAGAGGAGGATCCGGAGAAGCCAGTTAAAGAGCAATTGATCAAGTCTCATGCTCTTAAGAAGATGGCAGAACTATTCAGGAGGTGGAAGAATGAGCTGAAAACATCGTTTGTCGACGAAGAAAAGACACCAGAATTCACCGGCCGGTATGAGAAGATCAGAGATCACTGGCCCGCATTTGTGGTCCACAAGACATCGGACAAGAGTAAGAAGATGTCAACAACAAACAAGAAAAATGCTGCGAAGAAGAAGCATCACCATCGCATGGGGTCAGGTGGCTACCTCAAAGCCCAACCATTGTGGGCCAAGGCTGAGAATTACCTGATTGATAAAGGGGTCGAACCAGAGACGTTGAACTGGCCAGACCATTGTCGGACTTGGTTCTTCGGGGTTGGTGGAACATTGGACCCTGTATCAGGGAAGTGCATTTGGACGGACAAGAAACTGCAAATACCCGTCATGAGGCTTCAGGAGTACATCGAGGCAGCGCAGCAAGGGACGTTCATTCCAGACAGAGAGAAGGACGAGCTCACAATGTCCCTCGGAAATCCTGAGCACCCTGGATGGACACGGGGCATGCCAGGCTCCGTACCGTGGAAGGCTGGGTTTCCGGACATAGGGGGTTACAAATGCCAGGAGAGGAGGAAGAAAGTGGAGCATAGCCAACTGCAGGCGCTGCACGCAAGGGCACAAGCGATAGAGGAACGAGAAGCAAATCGCAGCAAACGACCTGCCGAAGCTTCCCCTGAAGCTACCCTGTCATCTCAGCGGAGAAGCAGCGTGGCTTCCACTGAGCAGCTTCAGCTGGAGCCTATCTTCACGGCTCCTGCTAGCTATCCCGTGGATGCTATCACGGAGTCTCAACATTGCCACCTTATGACGCAATGGATGAAATTCAAAGTCAAGGCGGCTGCTGGCTCTGTTTTACCTATTGAACCTGGCGCAACCTACCACTATCGGTCGATTCCAGAAGGATATGCTAGGGTGATGGTGGATGAAATAACGGAAGGATTTGAGGACCTCGAGCTTGACCACCCTACGGGTGAAGGGGAGATTCGGATGGGTTCTTCTTTGAAGACTCCATGCCTATGGCGGAAGGAGCTCATCAACCTTCTGAACTGGACGCCTCCGCCTCCTCCTCCTCCTCTGGTGAGTTAGGGCACTCTGCCTCCTCCTCCAGCGAGTGATCAGGGCACTCAGCCTCCTCCTCTGGCGAGTGATCAGGGCACTCAGCCTCCTTCTCCGGCGCGTGGCGGCACTCTGCCTCCTTCTCCGCCTGCGCCGGCGCGCCCGAGCAGCCAGCCTCCTCCTTCTCCGCCTCGTCAACAAGGGCAGAAGAGACCCACCGCCGCTCCGTCTGCTCCGGCGCGTCGTAGTCCTTCTCCTCCGCCTCATAAGAAAGGAAAGACAGCCGCAGTCGCTCCGTCGGCTTCGGCGTCTAGCAGTATAGCCAGAGGCGGGAGGCAATACAGATTTGGTCCTTTTCTGAAGACTCCAAAGAAGTTACCATACGAGAGGAGCCTGGAGGAAAATGCGAAGATCGTTCAAGCCGAAGTGAAGAACTTCTTTGAAGGGGTGAAAGCAAAGAAACATCCACCTCCGGAGGAGAAGATAGATCCGGTAAAAGCGAAGCGTACTCTGGCTGCCCTGAAGAAACCACCAAAGTCTCCGCCGAAAGGCAACTATGATCGCATTATTGAAAAGTCATTTATCAAAGCGGAGTGGTTGGGAAGTACAGTCAGTGATCAAAGGTTAGCAGAACGACGAGCTGGGAAAAAAATTGCCCAGCTCGGCGAACAGGCGAACCAATTGTTCCCTCCGCTCCAGGTGTCTAGCGATATCGTTGCTAATGATCCGGGGATGGTGCCAGGTTATAACAATCTTGGAGATTACCTTCCTGAGGATGTACATTATGATTCTTGGAGGTGATGAACACAAATACGAGTACGGGAAGCCTCTCGTCAAAGATGAAAGATCTCTAACAACGATGATGCGAAGATTCCATGATTGGTACATGAAAACCTGCAGAGAGTCTAAGGGGAAGAATATTTTGATGCTGAGAGTTAGAGAGGAGCATGACCTCGTTGGAGTTGAACTGTTGAATGTTTCATTTGAGGAGTTCTTTGCGTTTTTCAATCAAAAGGTCCTTGATAAATTAACGGTCACTTGCTACTGCCTGTTGAAGGAAATATGCCCTAGAGGCAATAATAAAGTTATTATTTATTTCCTCATATCATGATAAATGTTTATTATTCATGCTATAATTGTATTAACCAGAAACATGATACATGTGTGAATACATAGAAAAACATAATGTCACCAGTATGCCTCTACTTGACTAACTCATTAATCAAAGATGGTTATGTTTCCTAACCATAGACATGTGTTGTCATTTGATTAACGGGATCACATCATTAGGAGAATGATGTGATTGACTTGACCCATTCCGTTAGCTTAGCACTTGATCGTTTAGTATGTTGATATTGCTTTCTTCATGGCTTATACAAGTTCCTATAACTATGAGATTATGCAACTCCCATTTACCGGAGGAACACTTTGTGTGCTACCAAACATCACAATGTAACTGGGTGATTATAAAGAAGCTCTACAGGTGTCTCCAAAGGTACATGTTGAGTTGGCGTATTTCGAGATTAGGTTTTGTCACTCCAATTGTCGAAGAGGTATCTCTGGGCCTTCTTGGTAATGCACATCACTATAAGCCTTGCAAGCAATGTAGCTAATGATTTAGTTACTGAATGATGCATTACGTAACGAGTAAAGAGACTTGCCGGTAACGAGATTGAACTAGGTATTGGATACCGACGATCAAATCTCGGGCAAGTAAACATACCAATGACAAAGGGAACAATGTATGTTGTTATGCGGTTTGACCGATAAAGATCTTCGTAGAATATGTAGGAGCCAATATGAGCATCCAGGTTCCGCTATTGGTTATTGACCGGAAATAGTTCTAGGTCATGTCTACATAGTTCTCGAACCCGTAGGGTCCGCACGCATAAGGTTTCGTTGACAATTTTATTATGAGTTTATGAGTTTTGATGTACCGAAGGTTGTTCGGAGTCCCAGATGTGATCACGGACATGACGAGGAGTCTCAAAATGGTTGAGACATAAAGATCGATATATTGGATGACTATATTTGGACACCGAAAAGGTTCCGGGTGGGATTGGGACTATACCGGAGCTCCGGGAGGTTATCAGACCCCCCCCCCCCCAGTAGGTATATGGGCCTTATTGGGCCTTAGTGGAAAGGAGCGAAAAGGAGCAAAGGAGGGGGCGCCCCCCTAAGCCCAATCCAAATTGGGAGGGGAGCCGGCCCCCACTTTCCTTCTTCCTTCCCCCCTCTTCCTTCCCTCTCCTACTCCTAATAGGAAAGTGGGGAGTCCTACTCCCTGTTGGGGTTGGACTCCCCCCTAGGGCGCGCCACCCCCTTGGCCGGCCCCCTCTCCTCTACTCCTTTATATATGGGGGAGGGGGGCACCCCATAGACACAACAATTGATCTCTTGATCTCTTAGCCGTATGCGGTGCCCCCCTCCACCAAAGTCCTCGTTAATATTGTAGTGGTGCTTAGGCGAAGCCCTACGACGGTAGAACATCAAGATCGTCACCACGTCGTCGTGCTGACGAAACTCTTCCCCGACATTCTGCTGGATCGGAGTCTGGGGATCGTCATCGAGCTGAACGTGTGCTAGAACTCGGAGGTGTCGTAGTTTCGGTGCTTGATCGGTCGGGCCATGAAGACGTACGACTACATCAACCGCGTTGTTCTAACGCTTCCGCTTTCGGTCTACGAGGGTACATGGACAACACTCTCCCCTCTCGTTGCTATGCATCACCATTATCTTGCGTGTGCGTAGGAATTTTTTTGAAATTACTACGTTCCCCAACAGTGGCATCCGAGCCTGGTTTTATGCGTAGATGTCATATGCACGAGTAGAACACAAGTGAGTTGTGGGCGATACAAGTCATACTGCTTACCAACGTGTCATACTTTGGTTCAGCGGTATTGTGAGATGAAGCGGCCCGGAGTGACATTACGCGTATGCTTACGTGAGACTGGTTTCACCGTTACGAGCACTCGTTGCTTAAAGGTGACTGGCGGGTGTCTATCTCTCTCACTTTAGTTGAACTGAGTGTGGCTACGCCCGGTCCTTGCGAAGGTTAAAACATCACTAACTTGACAAACTATCATTGTGGTTTTGATGCGTAGGTAAGAACGGTTCTTGCTCAGCCCGTAGCAGCCACGTAAAATTTGCAACAACAAAGTAAAGGACGTCTAACTTGTTTTTGTAGGGCATGTTGTGATGTGATATGGTCAAGACGTGATGCTATATTTTATTGTATGAGATGATCATGTTTTGTAACCAAGTTATCGGCAACTGGCAGGAGCCATATGGTTGTCGCTTTATTGTATGAAATGCAAACGCCCTGTAATTGCTTTACTTTATCACCAAGCGGTAGCGACAGTCGTAGAAGCAATAGATGGCGTAACGACAACGATGCTACGATGGAGATCAAGGTGTCGCGCCGGTGACGATGGTGATCACGACGGTGCTTCGGAGATGGAGATCACAAGCACAAGATGATGATGGCCATATCATATCACTTATATTGATTTCATTGTGATGTTTATCCTTTATGCATCTTATCTTGCTTTGATTGACGGTAGCATTTTAAGATGATCTCTCAGTAATTATCAAGTGTTCTCCCTGAGTATGCACGTGAAAGTTCTTCGTGCTGAGACACCACGTGATGATCGGGTGTGATAGGCTCTACGTTCAAATACAACGGGTGCAAAACAGTTGCACACGCGGAATACTCAGGTTAAACTTGACGAGCCTAGCATATACAGATATGGCCTCGGAACATGGATACCGAAAGGTCGAACGTGAATCATATAGTAGATATGATCAACATAGTGATGTTCACCATTGAAGCTACTCCATCTCACGTGATGATCGGACATGGTTTAGTTGATTTGGATCACGTGATCACTTAGATCACTAGAGAGATGTCTGTCTAAGTGGGAGTTCTTAAGTAATATGATTAATTGAACTTAAATTTATCATGAACTTAGTACCTGATAGTATTTTGCTTGTCTATGTTTGTTGTAGATAGATGGCTCGTGTTGTTGTTCCGTTGAATTTTAATGCGTTCTTTGAGAAAGCTAAGTTGAAAGATGATGGTAGCAATTACACGGACCGGGTCCGTAACTTGAGGATTATCCTCATTGCTGCACAGAAGAACTACGTCCTAGAAGCACCACTGGGTGCCAGGCCTGCTGCAGATGCAACTGACGATGTTAAGAACGTCTGGCAGAGCAAAGCTGATGACTACTTGATAGTTCAGTGTGCCATGCTTTACGGCTTGGAACTAGGTCTTCAATGACGTTTTGAACATCATGGAGCATATGAGATGTTCCAGGAGTTGAAGTTAATATTTCAAGAAAATGCCCGGATTGAGAGATATGAAGTCTCCAATAAGTTCTATAGCTGTAAGATGGAGGAGAATAGTTCTGTCCGTGAACATATACTCAAAATGTCTGGGTATAATAATCACTTGATTCAACTGGGAGTTAATCTTCCTGATGATAGTGTCATTGACAGAATTCTTCAATCACTGCCACCAAGCTACAAGAGCTTCGTGATGAACTATAATATGCAAGGGATGGACAAGACTATTCCCGAGCTCTTTGCAATGCTAAAAGCTGCGGAGGTAGAAATCAAGAAGGAGCATCAAGTGTTGATGGTCAATAAGACCACCAGTTTCAAGAAAAAGGGCAAAGGAAAGAAGAAGGGGAACTTCAAGAAGAACAGCAAACAAGTTGCTGCTCAAGAGAAGAAACCCAAGTCTGGACCTAAGCCTGAGACTGAGTGCTTCTACTGCAAGTAGACTGGACACTGGAAGCGGAACTGCCCCAAGTATCTGGCGGATAAGAAGGATGGCAAAGTGAACAAAGGTATATGTGATATACATGTTATTGATGTGTACCTTACTAATGCTCGGAGTAGCACCTGGGTATTTGATACTGGTTCTGTTGCTAATATTTGCAACTCGAAACAGGGTCTATGGATTAAGGACGAGGTGACGATGCGCGTGGGAAATGGTTCCAAAGTCGATGTGACCGCGGTCGGCACGCTACCTCTACATCTACCATCGGGATTAGTTTTAGACCTGAATAATTGTTATTTGGTGCCAGCGTTAAGCATGAACATTATATCTGGATCTTGTTTGATGCGAGACGGTTATTCATTTAAATCAGAGGATAATGGTTGTTCTATTTATATGAGTAATACCTTTTATGGTCATGCACCCTTGAAGAGTGGTCTATTTTTATTAAATCTCGATAGTAGTGATACACATATTCATAATGTTGAAGCCAACAGATGCAGAGTTGATAATGATAGTGCAACTTATTTGTGGCACTGCCGTTTGGGTCATATTGGTGTAAAGCGCATGAAGAAACTCCATACTGATGGACTTCTGGAATCACTTAATTATGAATCACTTGGTACTTGCGAACCGTGCCTCATGGGCAAGATGACTAAAACGCCGTTCTCCGGAACTATGGAGCGAGCAACTGATTTGTTGGAAATCATACATACTGATGTATGTGGTCCAATGAATATTGAGGCTCGCGGCGGGTATCGTTATTTTCTCACCTTCACAGATGATTTGAGCAGATATGGGTATATCTACTTGATGAAACACAAGTCTGAAACATTTGAAAGTTCAAAGAATTTCAGAGTGAAGTGGAAAATCATCGTAACAAGAAAATAAAATTTCTACGATCTGATCGTGGAGGAGAATATTTGAGTTACGAGTTTGGTTTACATTTGAAACAATGCGGAATAGTTTCGCAACTCACGCCACCCGGAACACCACAACGAAATGGTGTGTCCGAACGTCGTAATCGTACTTTACTAGATATGGTGCGATCTATGATGTCTCTTACTGATTTACCGCTATCGTTTTGGGGTTATGCTTTAGAGACGGCCGCATTCACGTTAAATAGGGCACCATCAAAATCCGTTGAGACGACGCCTTATGAACTGTGGTTTGGCAAGAAACCAAAGTTGTCGTTTCTTAAAGTTTGGGGCTGCGATGCTTATGTGAAGAAACTTCAACCAGATAAGCTCGAACCCAAATCGGAGAAATGTGTCTTCATAGGATACCCAAAAGAGACTATTGGATACACCTTCTATCACAGATCTGAGGGCAAGATTTTTGTTGCTAAATTCGTGTCCTTTCTAGAGAAGGAGTTTCTCTCGAAAGAAGTGAGTGGGAGGAAAGTAGAACTTGATGAGGTAACTGTACCTGCTCCCTTATTGGAAAGTAGTTCATCACAAGAACCGGTTCCTGTGACAACTACACCAATCAGTGAGGAAGCTAATGATATTGATCATGAAACTTCAGATCAATTTACTACCGAACCTCGTAGGTCTACCAGAGTAAGATCCGCACCAGAGTGGTATGGTAATCCTATTCTGGAAGTCATGTTACTTGACCATGGCGAACCTACGAACTATGAGGAAGCGATGATGAGCCCAGATTCCGCAAAATGGCTTGAGGCCATGAAATCTGAGATGGGATCCATGTATGAGAACAAAGTATGGACTTTGGTTGACTTGCCCGATGATCGGTAAGCCATCGTGAATAAATGGATCTTCAAGAAGAAGACTGATGCTGATGGTAATATAACTGTCTACAAAGCTTGACTTGTTGCGAAAGGTTTTCGACAAGTTCAAGGGGTTGACTACGATGAGACTTTCTCACCCGTAGCGATGCTTAAGTCTGTCCGAATCATGTTAGCAATTGCCGCATTTTATGATTATGAAATTTGGCAAATGGATGTAAAAACTGCATTCCTGAATGGATTTCTGGAAGAAGAGTTATATATGATGCAGCCGGAAGGTTTTGTCGATCCAAAATGTGCTAACAAAATGTGCAAGCTCCAGCGATCCATTTATGGACTGGTGCAAGCATCTCGGAGTTGTAATAAACGCTTTGATAGTGTAATCAAAGCATATGGTTTTATATAGACTTTTGGAGAAGCATGTATTTACAAGAAAGTGAGTGGGAGCTCTGTAGCATTTCTGATATTATATGTAGATGACATATTGTTAATTGGAAATGATATAGAATTTCTGGATAGCATAAAGGGATACTTGAATAAAAGTTTTTCGATGAAAGACCTCGGTGAAGCTGCTTACATATCGGGCATCAAGATCTATAGAGATAGATCAAGAGGCTTGATTGGACATTCACAAAGCACATACCTTGATAAAGTTTTGAAAAAGTTCAAAATGGATCAGGCAAAGAAAGGATTCTTGCCTGTATTACAAGGTGTGAAGTTGAGTCAGACTCAATGCCCGACCACAGCAGAAGATAGAGAGAAAATGAAAGATATTCCCTATGCTTCAGCCACAGACTCTATCATATATGCAATGCTGTGTACCAGACCTGATGTATGCTTAGCAATAAGTTTGGCAGGGAGGTACCAAAGTAATCCAGGAGTGGATCACTGGACAACGGTCCAGAATATCCTGAAATACCTGAAAAGGACTAAGGATATGTTTCTCGTTTATGGAGGTGACAAAGAGCTAGTCGTAAATGGTTACATCGATGCAAGCTTTGACCCTGATCCGGACGATTCTAAATCGCAAACCGGATACGTGTTTATATTGAATGGTGGAGCTGTCAGTTGGTGCAGTTCTAACCAAAGCGTCGTGGCGGGATCTACATGCGAAGCGGAGAACATTGCTACTTCAGAAGCAACAAATGAAGGAGTCTGGATGAAGGAGTTCATTTCCGATCTAGGTGTCATACCTAGTGCATCGGGACCAATGAAGATCTTCTGTGACAATACTGGTGCAATTGCCTTGGCAAAGGAATCCAGATTTCACAAGAGGACCAAGCACATCAAGAGACGCTTCAATTCCATCCGGGACCAAGTCCAGGTGGGAGACATAGAGATTTGCAAGATACATATGGATCTGAATGTTGCAGACCCGTTGACTAAGCCTCTTCCACGAGCAAAACATGATCAGCACCAAGACTCCATGGGTGTTAGAATCATTACTATGTAATCTAGATTATTGACTCTAGTGCAAGTGGGAGACTGAAGGAAATATGCCCTAGAGGCAATAATAAAGTTATTATTTATTTCCTCATAGCATGATAAATGTTTATTATTCATGTTATAATTGTATTAACCGGAAACATGATACATGTGTGAATACATAGACAAACTTAATGTCACTAGTATGCCTCTACTTGACTAGCATATTAATCAAAGATGGTAATGTTTCCTAACCATAGACATGTGTTGTCATTGATTAACGGGATCACATCATTCGGAGAATGATGTGATTGACTTGACCCATTCCGTTAGCTTAGCACTTGATCGTTTAGTATGTTGCTATTGCTTTCTTCATGACTTATACATGTTCCTATAACTATGAGATTATGCAATTCCCGTTTACCGGGAGGAACACTTTGTGTGCTACCAAACGTCACAACATAACTGGGTGATTATAAAGGAGCTCTACAGGTGTCTCCAAAGGTACATGTTGAGTTGGCGTATTTTGAGATTAGGTTTTGTCACTCCGATTGTCGGAGAGGTATCTCTGGGCCCTCTCGGAAATGCACATCAGTATAAGCCTTGCAAGCAATGTAGCTAATGAGTTAGTTACGGAATGATGCATTACGTAATGAGTAAAGAGACTTGCCGGTAACGAGATTGAACTAGGTATTAGATACCGACGATCAAATCTCGGGCAAGTAAACATACCGATGACAAAGGGAACAACGTATGTTGTTATGCGGTTTGACCGATAAAGATCTTTGTAGAATATGTAGGAGCCAATATGAGCATCCAGGTTCCGCTATTGGTTATTGACCGGAAACAGTTCTAGGTCATGTCTACATAGTTCTCGAACCTGTAGGGTTCGCACGCTTAAGGATTCATTGACAATTTTATTATGAGTTTATGAGTTTTGATGTACCGAAGGTTGTTCGGAGTCCCGGATGTGATCACGGACATGACGAGGAGTCTCAAAATGGTCGAGACATAAAGATCGATATATTGGACGACTATATTTGTACACCAGAAAGGTTCCGGGTGAGATTAGGACTATATCGGAGCTCCGGGAGGTTATCAGAACCCCCCGGTAGGTATATGGGCCTTAGTGGAAAGGAGCGAGAAGGAGCAAAGGAGGGGGCGCCCCCCCCAAGCCCAATCCGAATTGGGAGGGGGGTCGGCCCCCCTTTCCTTCTTCCCTCCCCCCTCTTCCTTCCCTCTCCTACTCCTAATAGGAAAGGGGGGAGTCCTACTCCCGGTTGGGGTTGGACTCCCCCCTAGGTAGCGCCACCCCCTTGGTCGGCTCCCTCTCCTCCACTCCTTTTATATACGGGGGAGGGGGCACCTCATAGACACAACAATTGATCTCTTGATCTCTTAGCCGTGTGCGGTGCCCCCCTCCACCAAAGTCCTCGATAATATTGTAACGGTGCTTAGGCGCAGCCCTGCGACGGTAGAACATCAAGATCGTCACCACGCTGTCGTGTTGACGGAACTCTTCCCCGACATTCTGCTGGATCGGAGTCCGGGGATCGTCATCGAGCTGAACGTGTGCTAGAACTCGGAGGTGTCATAGTTTCGGTGCTTGATCGGTCGGGCCGTGAAGACGTACGACTACATCAACCGCGTTGTTCTAACGCTTCTGCTTTCGGTCTACAAGGGTACGTGGATAACACTCTCCCCTCTCGTTGCTATGCATCACCATGATCTTGTGTGTGCGTAGAAATTTTTTTGAAATTACTACGTTCCCCAACACCTGTAAGTAGTACTACTTTTGTCATTAAGTCTCTATATATAGGTCAGCTCTTTCATTGCATGTATTTTTAATTATCCTCCTATATTATGCACATTGAACATCGCCAAATTGAAGAAAAGACAAATCGGTGATATTGGCTTCATTAACACAAATCTCATAGATGCATATATGGTTGAATTTCAGGCCAGAGATACCGAGGCCAAGTTCCTATAATTGTTTGTATTAAATTAATACAAAGCTATAATACTCTTTCCTTACAACTTCAAGTGAGTGTTACTGTCTTGTGCATATTCTGTTTCCCTTATTAGTCGAGGTTATAGTAATGTAATTGATGAATTATGCATGTGTGCGCAGCTTCCACTATATTCTCCTAGAGATTAAGCTTGAGCAGGGACTAGTAACCGTCTTAGACTCGAGACGAAAAGATCCCAAGGAGTATGCGGACATGACTGAAATTCTAGAGAAGTACGTTAAATCGATCATTATCGCACCATATCAGCAACTTTGTTCATTTCCTGATATCAAGTAATTGTTTTCTTTGTCTGGCAGGGGATGGAAAAAATTCTCCTCAAAAACTCCGGGACTGCCGAAGAAGCTGCAATTTAAACACCCGAAAGTAAGTAATATAGTAGCATGTTCCGCGCATCTCCTAGTGATTCAAGCGCTAGTTTCATCAATACCATTTAGCATGTCTGCTTATCAGTTTGATTGACCTCTCTTTCTTGTAAAGTGGTTGTGGCAAGAACAAGGGAATGATTACTGTGGATACTACATTTGCGAGTCCATCCGCCACACGACCTTTGAGCGGGGCTACTCTGACAAATAATATGAAATGCGTAAATAATAATATTCACAATTTTATTTTATTACCATCATTTGTGTTGAGTTTCATTTATTCATATATATGTATTGACCCCCTTCTTCAAATTAGATATTTCAGATGCGGGATGAACTCCTACCACCAGATCGTGTGCGAGCAATTCAAGAGGAATTGACGGCATTCTTTCTTGACCACGTGATCGATAAAGACGGAGAATACCATGTGGACCCTGAGTTCATATATAATTAGGAGATTATATTGTAAGAGATAATTATATTGTATATATGTAGCCAGTAGCGTCGGATAGATATACGAGAACTTGTTGTTCGACCAATCTCTCAGAGAAGGAGAGGTGGTCGATATCACTTCTCTCTGTATGCATATGTTCATGACGATCTTCTGTTTCCTTCATTTGCTTACTAGCTAGCGTGTCTAGTCCTCTCTATACGTATAGTACGTAGCATCGACCAAGCACGGAGATAAGAGAGGACACTTCTCTCTATTAATTAGCTAGCTAACACAATATATGAAACACCTAAATTACCACCCCAAACCCCCTAAACCCCCCCCCCTTTAAAAAAAACAAAAACCCCAGCCCCTGAAATGCTGACGTGTGGATGCCTATTGGTCCCGGTTGGTGCCACCAACTGGACTGGGACCAAAGGGCCTCCTGCCTGGGCTCGCCGCACCGGCCATGTGGAGGCACATCTGTCCCGGTTTGTATAAGAAGCGGGACTAAAGGTCTAGGGCATTAGTAACGACACTTTAGTCCCGGTTCAATAACCAAGACAAATGGCCCTTACGAACCGGGACAATAGGCCCTTTTTCTATTAGTGTGGATCCGCACTGCGGATCGGCGGCGGGGACCTCTGACCACCGCATCCAGCCATTGGGAGGAGAGGAAGCGACAGGGAACGGTCGGGGAAGCACCCGCGGCTGGGTGGTGGGGGGGAGGGGAGGAGGGAAAAGAGATTGGGATATTTTTACTCTACCGTCGAGTGGTGGAGGAAATATAGGTAGATTCGCGGTGGCTGGGTATAATTTTTACTCCACTAATACTGATTGGGGTCGGCTAGGTCCCGGTTAGAGGAGTAAAACCGGGATTTTACTCCTCTAACCAGTTATTAGGGATGGGTTAGAAATACCCTTGAGCATCCAATCCAGCCCTTGCAAGTTTGCACACAAAACAAATTGAATCAGCATAACAAATAACTAATTGTAGCATTCACCTATCTGCATTCTAAATCTTCTAAATCAAAATAGGTATAAGAAACCAACAACCAGGAAACATAGGAGTCACAAAATAAAAGAAAATAAAATCTCTTGAAGTTGCAATAGTCACCAGAATGATTTATTTTGCTTCATCCGCTCTAATCAAACCAAACCAATCTATTGAAGTTGTAGGTTTTGAAACATAAGCTGTGAGGTGACAGGTGAGTTCGGTTTTGTAAAGGTGACAACCACTATCTTGCTGCTCGTTAATGAATGTGGAGACCACCATTGATTTTTGTCGCTCTACTTCCAGCCTTTATCTCGACAATTTGAGCAATAACTTGTCGAAAAGATGTGATAGGTCCCGGGTGCACCGACCCCCTCTTATCCTATCCGTTGAGCCCCTGTGAGATTCGTGAGGTGGTCTTCTTTGTCACAGCAATTTGCAGCGGCAGCGGGGTTGTCCAGGCCATTTCACACAGCTAATAAAGTAGGCATGCACTAGGTACTAGGCCTGGGTGCTATCCCGACATGAGTGACAGCCTGATAGCCAGGTCACTGTACTGGTCACATGTGAAGAGAGAGGAAAAACAAGAGAAGAGAGAGAGTGACACTTTTTCTGAACGTGAGAGAGTGTGTCACTTTTTCTGGTACTGTGTCGTGTGTGTTCCTTTAGAAAAATCATGGTAATGTGTACTCTTGATACACATGGGAAGGTAAACTTTATGCTTATTAGTTATTACTGTGCGGCTGTGCCCGAGTTCATACTAAGCGTAGTCATGCTCAACTTTAGTGTCTACCATTGGAGTCACACAGGCCTTGATGGCTACAAGCCCTATACTGCGGCAGTGTCAGAGGAATCTCAAATCAACAGTGCCTGTGCGGACTGCTTGGATTACTGTTTGCGAAATCATAGAAGAGTGGCAGGCACTGGTCCAAATCTCGAGATAACTCAAACTAATGTGAACTGTGTGATAGTGGGGTGTCTGTACACTTGGGAGTCAAAAATCTAGTCTCATAACTTGTTCATTTCCACTTGTATATACACTAAGAAAGGACAGTAAAAACAAGACAACATAACTTTCCATGGCGCATTTATTCATTTCCACATGTCATTTATGCTCGCGGAGGCTGTTCCTCAATACTTTTAGGGCCAGTTCTTTTGAGGTGCAGCTTATGCATAAGCTGCAATGGGCATAACCCTCACAGAAGCTGTCGTAGAAATAAGTCAATGAAAATAAGCCATCCAATTCTTTTGTGTGAGCTTAAGCTTATGTTCGAAGTTCTGTGGTGAAAAGTCTACAATACCCCTAAAATGTAATTGCATGACAATTAACTGCATTTACTGTACATTGTAGCATCAACTTGGACAACTTCATTCATACTCTCTTGCACTTGCAGAAAATGCTAGCAGGACCAAACCGAACAACAATCAAAATGCTAGTGCTTGCATACAAATTTCTGAGTGCATTCACTAGCAACATTCATACTTTTTTTACAGCAAGTAGAAACTTGGACATGACTAAAAACTAGGTGCACATGAGCACTGCACTTCCAGTAGACATGTCAACAAAAATCAGCTACATGTGTATCTATGTTTACAGTTCATGTAACTGAAAATTTCTCATGAAAATTCATATGCATCTCTGAAATAGAATTTGAAATAGGAATAGAGAATACTACTCCTAATCATCGTGAGATTGTCAAGCATTTGCTGCTCGATGGACAATTAGAGAACTGGCGGTGGGTGGCCATGGCGTCCAGAGAAGAGTGGGCGGAGTGGCGCATCGGGGAGGAGCAGCTAGCATCGATCCAGGCGGGGAAGAGGGTCGGCGTCGATCCAGTCGAGCTAGGAAGCCAACGTTAACGGTCGCCGGAGGCGAGCAGCCGTCCTGCTTGCCGGAGGGGTAGCCAGTGGGGACTGGGGAGCAGAGCAGAGGGAGGCCAGGTGGACCGCGTCTACCCATCACCGCCGGCATCCGGGAGGCGAGACGAGGTCAGCAACGGCGCCTGGAGGCGGGGTTGACGGCAGGGAAACAATGAGCACAGCCATCTTCTATAAAGGACTTCTACTCAAAATGGCAGATGAATTTGATAGGACAATAGAACAATAGATCTTTAATTATTTAGTACTGAGATGGAAATGATAAAAAAAATATCCCGGCCGTTTCTTCTCTAATAGTATATGCAATCTTCAGAATGCCGCAGTCTACAAACGTTGCAAACCTAAAGACTTCTATTGAAATCTACCCATTCATTCAAATGAAGAGAAATAAATATTTTGCCTTTCCCAAAGATAGTAGCAATATATATGAAGAGAAGTATAACTCATAATCTACAATGATTTGCTAGCAATACTGTTCAATAATCAATGCTGAGTTGTTTGTGGCGCCGCATCTTCTCATGAACATTGCTATCTTGTTAAGGCTGGTCATAGTGGGGGTAACTTAGCAAGTAATATAACACACTATAAGAAAAAATTGCTTATGTGGCATGTAGTTAATGAGAAGACAGGTGTTTGGAGTAGCATAAGGCTGGTCATAGTTGGGAGTATTATGTACTAATGTATAATGTATGTTACTCTCCACTATGACTAGCCTAACGAATGGATTGATCAAGGGGTTGGGGCGATCATGTCTGTGCTGTCTGGAACCCAGCCAAATGTTGTTATGTACGACATTATTCTAGTAAGAATTAGAGGAATTTAGAGTTTATGCGCATGGATATCCAATTCTCCATTTTCATTGACCAATCATCTACAGCGAGCTGGACATTTCCCTTTGGAACAGAAATAATACAAAATAAACACCAAATGGAAATTCTTAGAACACTGGCATTTCAGTGACATCACACATATTTGGATAAATACCACACAAAAATTCTCTTGTTTGCTCCTGTAATTCTCTTCGTGGACCTCCGTGTTTACGGTTTGGTTGTATTGTGGTTTGAGCTTTATCTATAAAGCGAGACGTAGACCCTCTTCCGGTATAATACTACACAGAATGATCGACAGGAAAGTGACCAGAGGACGACATGATCTGACAGGAAAGTGAGCACAGGACAACATGAATCAAACAAGCAGCATCAGAGTCTTCAACATGCTGAAGCAAGCAACTAAACTAATGACGCGAGAAAAAAAGTGGAAGGTATGCACGGGCGTAGTTCTCACCCAAACCGAAAAGACAAACAGACAATAGCTTCATCGATAGTATGATTGTTAGTCTCTTATAGGTACGACAAAGAGAGAGAGCGCAGGAGCTGCGGGGCACCGTGCTAAGAGCATCTCTAGCAGATTCAACAAACCGGACCGTCTGCTACAATTACCATCGGTTTGCGGAATGGATCCTGTAAACCCGACCCGAACAAGTACTTCAAATTCGGCCGTCACGTAATTTTTTTTGTGGGATCCCAAATCCGCAAGCCCAATTCCTCCATAGGTGCGGGAATTTTATCGGATCCCCTTTCGGTTCGCGCGAACCAACTTCTACCGGCTTCAGTTAGCGCCTCGCGCCTCTCCCCCCCCCCCCCCCCCCCCCGCCCCCCGCTGCCAATCCGTCCTCCGACCTCACCGTCGGGCCTCGCGGCGCCGGAATTCAGTCGGGTACCCGTCGTCCCTGAGTGCGCCATACCATGCGCCGCCGCTGCTCTGTCCGCCATGGCCTCCCACGGCCCAACTCCTTCCGCCACCACCCCAATTCCTCCTGCCGTCGTCGCCGCGGGCCATCCAGAGAAAGCGGCAAGGGAACAATCTTGTTCAAGGCGGCGCAGTCGGCGCGACACCACCGAGTTTCAGCCCCGCTCCAGCTCCAAGGGCCAAGAGGAAGAAGACCGCCTCCATCGGTCCTGCCGATGCGCGGACGAAGGCCCCGAGGAAGAAGGCGATCACGTCAAGGGGTCGGGCTCCTCCTCCGTCTTCGGCCGACCCCGGCATCCACATTGACCGCGAAGCCATCGGCCACCTTTTTTTCTTCAGCTTGGTTTGCTCCAGCCATCTATGTTTTGGCCGTTCGGAACCCTCGCTTGAGCTTTTGCCGTTTATTTTTGTAGCCAAAATGTTCCCTACACATATACGAGATGTTGGCTGAGAGCACGGTGAATTTGATTGCCCCCTTGGCGATTTCGGTGCAACATACTTGAGGTCGACGTGGAGGTGAATGATGAGAATGGAGATGATGGTGATGTGCAGGCGATCGAGGAGGCCGACTATGATGCTAGGGTAGGGAGGACCGGTTCATGATGATGAATCCGAAGGACATGGATACAATGGGAAAAGAACTTCGGGAGATGAAAAGAATGGAGATCATGTGCCGAAGGAAGACGGAGCTTCAAAATCTTATGGCCGGTGGTGGAGGGTTTGGCATGGATCTTGGTGTTGGGTTCGGCATTGGTGCCATGGGTGGTGGAGGATTTGGAGGTGGTGGAGGGTTCGGCATGGGTGCCATGGCTGATGGTGTTCGGTTTGGAGGTGGGTTCGGCAATGGTGGTGGAGGAGGAGCGTTTGGAGGTGGTAGAGGAATTGGGTTCAGGAATAGTTGTGGAGGAGGAGTGTCGGCCATGGTTGTGGAAGTGAGGTTGATGCTTCGGCAAACTATGGTGGTGGAAGTGTGGGTGGTGGTGGTGATGATGCTCGTTCTCCGATCCAAATTGAAGTTGATGGTGGTGGTGCTTGTTCTTCGGTCCAACTTGAAGATCCTTCAAATGGTGGTGCTCGTTCTCCGGTCCAAGTCCATGAAGATGGTGGTTCTCGCTCTTCAATCCAAGTTGAAGATGGCGGTCTTCGCAACAATGTGGTTGTTGATTGATTTATCCATGACTGAATTTCACTTGAGCATCTTTTGTTTTGTTTGATCGCGTATTTGCAAGGCTAAACTTGATACCTACTATGTTACGCATGATTTTGATGCGATGAACTAGTACGATAATGTACTAAATGTATATATATGATGATATACTAGTGATAAACTTGATAGTATGTGCCTTATGATTTTATTTGCAGTACCGCAAGCCATGCATCCGGCACAGAACAAATCATGCAAACACGTCTTGCAAAACATTTGCGAAACAGGTTTCCGAGATCTGTTCCACGGTGGCCCTCGCGGTCCCGTAAAAACATTTTGTGGGCACCCCTATATCACTTTTGCGGGACGGCCGTTGAAGTCTCTAAGCCGCGAAGTCAGCCTCGTCATCGTCACCACGCTGTGCAGCGGCAACAGTGACATTAACACGCAACACCCCAGCTCCAGTGGCACCCTGCCCACCATAAACCATTTCACAGGTCCGACGCAGACATGGATAAGGCTATCAGTGGTATTACCATTTGTTTACCTGGAGTTGCAGGAGCAGGAGTCGTGGCGGGTGGCGGAGTGGCCGACGAAGGGCATGAACCGGGACCACCAAGCGGCAGGCCGTGGTGGCGGCGCAGGCGGCTGCAAGGAAGCTGGTGAGATCTTGGCATTGTGGTACATCAGTAATTAGCGGAGGCGAAGGCAGAGACGGCCCGCCCTCGCGTCTATCAAAGGAAGAGCGGCCGGGGCGGCGGCCTGCTCTTGCATGCGTTAGGGGAGGATCGGCGGCGGCTCATCCGTGCGGCGCCTGCTCGCATCCGTGAAGACTCAAGAGGCATCGCGGTGCCTTGTGTGCTCGATTAGTTAGATTAGGATCCGACTGCGATCAGTGTACTTTCCCTTGCGTGATTGTAGGGCGTGGAGTTTCATATTTTCGTCGTCGGCGAAGTACGGTCAATCAATGTAAACTGAGTTTAGTGAGCGGTGGTAATTGATTCATGTACGGTTTATGAGGTGGACATAAAGAAGATAATGTTTGCTCTTTTATAAGTAGTGGATAGTGGATGGATGGATGGAAGTGGATGGATTTGTGGTATACCAGAGTGCATTATTATCACACATCAGCGGGGCAGTCTACTGGCCTCAAGCTACATGATGGTTCTGACTAGATTGATTGATGCCAACAGAAGATATATGATACAACAATTGATGATCCACCTCAAAGACAGGCAGGTCACCAGATGTCTCTTCTCCTTATCATTGTCAACCAAGCTTATGGATAACCACTGGTTTCAAATGACGTAGTTAAGGATGGCCTAGACGATAGTGTAACCCATGACAATAGATAATCATGACGAATGCACTCGGACACATCTAAGGTAGGTTGCTTCCTCTCCTGACGACTCCTATTTCTACATCTTGACAGCATCATTCGGTTATGAATACTATCCTATATCATGTGCTTGCGTTATATCACAATAAAGTGGTATATGTTGACGTGTGGACGAGTGTGCTGGTATGTGGTTGTCACCGATGCATACATTATCTACTCGGATGAAGATGAAAGTGGTTGTATATATAGGAGGAGAAGAGGAGTCATTTTCTACAGGTTGGTGGGTTATTCATTTGCATGGATTTCACCTCTTAACTTCTGCTCTATTCGGAAGCTCTAACACATGCCTGACTTACTATAACTTTTTTCCCCTACTGAGTCAATAAAAGGTCATGATCTCTATTTACACAAAAGCATATGCTCGGCTCTATATAAAACCCACCAAAGGCAGGGTGAATGGTGTTACACACATGGTCACACCCGTGCGCACAGCCGCACACATATGCACACACACTAAGGAAGATCTATGCACACATGGAGTTAGAGGGCAATCGATCGTTGGAAAGTTTGGCTCCATTTAGTTAGGAGACTGATGGAGGTTCAACTCTCTGACCAACCTGATGAATTACGCTGGAAGTTGACTAGGTCTGGAGTATTTATAGTTAAGTCAAGTTTATTGATGTCATTAATTCAAGCTCCATTCCAACTTCCAAGAATGTCTGGGATGTCAAAGTTCCTTTAAAAATAAAAGTGTTTATGTGGTTTGTCCATAAACAAGTTATTCTTACAAAGGACAACTTATTAAAGCGTAATTGGACAGGACCTACTAGGTGTAGTTTCTGTGATCGGGATGAGACGATTAAGCATCTCTTTTTTGATTGCCCGTTGGCCAAGGTCCTTTGGCGGACGGTCCACATTGCTTTCAACATTATTCCACCGAATACTGTTAATGCTTTATTTGGGACTTGGCTATTGGGATTGAGTCTACCTTAGCGAGACATATTCGGGTTGGAGTCTGCGCTTTGCTGTGGACCATCTGGCTTTGCAGAAATGATTTGGTTTTTAACAGAACATCACGGATTCATTTTTTGCAGGTTATTTTCCGAGCTACGGCAGTGATCCGTTCGTGGTCGCTACTCACTCCGATGGAGGCCAGGGAGCATTTGGTTACTGGGTCTATCCATTGGGAGATGGTAGCTCGGGATATCTTCAACCGGTTTGGATGGCGGTCATGTAATAGGATAGGCAATTAGTTTTCCTACCCTTGTTTAGCCAGCCGGTTGTGGCATCTTTTTATGGCTAGTTTGTGTTTCTAGCCTTTTGCGCTCTGTGTGAGCCGTCTTTTCTTTCTTTAAGCTAGAGACTTTGGAACTTTATTGGCACAATTTGATTTCTAGTTAATAAGATGGCCGTATGCATCACTCTTGATGAAGAGGCCGGGGAGCCCCCCCCCCCCCCCCCCCCCCCCCCTTTCGAAAAAAATGCACACATGGAGCAATCTGATCACCCACATTGCCTCATTCAAATAGTCTTGTCCTTCCTCTTCATTGATTGCATCTAAAGCTGCGTAAAAATAAGCATTCTGAACAAGCAATCAGGAGGATGTTTAGGGATAATTCACTAATTTTGTTAACTTATTTCTAGTAATGTAGAAGGTTCAACTTTTAACTACAGAACCAAATAGCTCTAGGTGACTGACCAGAGATCCCATAAGTTACAACTAAGATTTGACTGAAAGCAGCTGCTATTGTTAGTGAATGCATCGCCACATGAATCTTGTGCATTTGAGCTCTCCGCAAAGAGCACAACTTGTCTCAACAGATCCATGCCTTCATTGGATCTTGTCACTTGTCGGAAATGGACTACTCCTTTGGGGCAAAAAATATTTAAGATGGATCCTCTTACCTACCCTTGTTTCTCAAGAGATAAGAGTACATAATTAATCTCAGTCATTGATTGTATGATTAGTGGCCCATATCATTAGCCTGTGTAAATTAACCGGCCTCGACTGGTCTCCCTCCCCAGTCGCTAAGACATGAAAAGGAACAAACCAAGAAAACAGTCACCCGCATTGGGCTCTCCCCCAATTTTGGTGCCCGACTGATCTGTCCTTTCAAAAAATCCTCTACCAAATCACCACTCCGTTGGTAGTCTTCGGATTGTTTTGCCTTCATTTTCCCTTTTATCTCTTTCAACCCATGAGATATTGAAACAAGAGCGATGGGTGCACGTCGTCAAGACCAGCATTGTTCTTCACGCAACCTCACAAATATTTCCCTCTAAATCATGGCATTTAATGGCATCGATCACAATAATTTGTTCGAATGCTCTCTGTATGGTAGGAATACAATAATCTTTTCAATAAAAGGTAGATTTTATTCACTCAAAATGGAGGATCTAGAGAATAGAAACACAATAAGCATACACGCAACTTATGCATAGCTAGGATGCACTCGTCTGACACACACACACACACACACACACACACACACGCACGCACGCACGCACGCACGCACGCACGCACGCACGCACGCACGCACGCACGCACGCACGGACGCACGCACGCACGCACGATGGAAAATAGCAAAGTCATACTATATAAGACAAAACTATGGCTAAGCGAGGAAAAGAAAAAAAAACTAAAGTGATCAAATCTGCGATTGACAAACTACAACTATAGCCATATCTCCACCAACCATCTTATGACACCACAAGGACTACGAGGTTCTCAACATCAATGCCTTAAGAAAGAGAACGACGCTCAAGCATCGCCATCACTGGATTCAACCAGCAAAGGTCATAATCTAGGTATTCACCCTGAAGAACCAAACCTCTAATATATCAGAGCAATGCCTTAAACAAGGTGACGACGCAAAAAAAGCCATTGCTAGGTATAACCAACATGAGTTAGACCTACGTTTTCACGCCGGAGCTCGGCGAAGTCAATCAAGTGTTGTGACCACCAGTTTTTCACAATTCCGGAAGCTACATGCGCTAGCATAGAAACCCAAGTTTCTTTGTTCCGCGATAATACCCTCTCCGTCAAGTCATCGTACGTAGATTGCTTCAGACCGCCAAAGTCAACCACCAGATCTGAAGAGAGGAAACCTCACAAAAATCTTTCAGGTCGCCACCACAATTCGTAGGGGTGTCGTCGCCGCAGTCCAGAGTGGTCACCATTGCCACTACAGCCGCTGGAGATGGAGAAGTCTAGTCTGGCAAATCAACCAATACTAGCCACCATCTGCACAGACACGACCACCGCAACACAACCATGGAGCCATTGAGCTATATCGCAGCGAAGGCCCCGACTATCATTGCCGCCCGATTCGTGGCCGCCAGATTGAGGCAAACCAATGCAACAACCACCGGCTGTCTGATCCGATCTGGACGAGGAAGCAGGAGACCCGCAAGGAGGGCAATCAACAGGAGCCGATCTGAGCAAGCGTCAGGTCACGCCGACGACCACCGGCTTGTCCGGTCCAATCTGGACGATGTGACACGGGAGACGTCGATTCGACGAGCTCTATAATATAGTTGTGGAGATTGGGGGGGGGGGGGGGGGGGGGGCAGGAGAGGAGGGGGAGACGACCGCAATACATAACTTTTTGTGCTAGTATTAAGTTTGTGCTTTTTAATTCTGGTGTTTTCCTTTTTTTTCTTCTAACACATACTACCAAATATGAGTGTTGGATGATCTATTACCACTTTCATTGATGATCTGTTACCTTATTCAATTCAATATAGACCTTTGGATTAATTAAAAATAATGGAGGGTCCATAATAATTGGGACCAATTGTTTTTAGGGGCCATCTTACAATTTATCTTTAAGAAAACAATTTGTGACTGAGCAGGAGCTCTTGCCTCGCGCACACATACAGGGATAGCCGGGTAGGACGCTGACACTATGACACACATACATGTGCGCTGCCGCTGATACGGTAGGTCGGAGGGCACAGACCAAAGGATACACAGAGTCAGGGGCTGTGGTGTGTAGCATGGGCACAGAGTAAAACCCCAGAGATAGACTGCACTATCATCATCGTGGGTGTCGGAGGCTGGAGCAGTTCCACCAGATCGTTGATGGTGATGGTGATCACCTATGCTGGTGGTGGCGAGACAAACTCCACTAGCTAGGGGAAGCACATGTCACCATGACCAATATAATACGTATAATTGATGCAAGGATCATGAGGACGATGCCAACAGCCAACTACAGACGCCGAGGTAGTTGATCATCTCGCCTTCCTCGTTAGCATGGTCTCGACTCTCGTCCAAGCTAGGTAGCTAGCCACCCTCCCTAGCCTATAGAGACGAACGCGCATGCACGTGTACGTTGTTCATTAGCGAGAGCTGACTTGGACTTGGCAAGGCGAGAACTTGGGCAAAGTCCGGCAGCTCGACCCCAGATCGTTTTGTGTCGGCAGGTCCAGAATGGACGAGCCGCTGGAAAGGACGATGCTCTTCACCAACATCCCGCGGCTCTTTTGGCCTAGCTGCAGGCGCATCACCTCCGATGCATGCTAGAGAGTGATCTGTCCCTCATCGCCAGCATGGTCAACAAAGCTCGAGATGTCTTTTTGGCTCCAAACGACTCGGCTAAGGACGGCGCAACCAATAGCGTAATCCAGGTAGTCTTGAAGGATGCACATTGAAAATGTCTAGAGTATGATGCTTCTTTCCTCAGTGGCGGCGCCAGGAAATGAAGGCTGGGTATTCATCAATTTTTTTTTCTCTAAATGTAGTATATGAATCAAACAACACAACACTAGCAATATATGAACAAAACAACGCTAGCATAACGGCAATAGCAATATTTCAATGTATCAGACCATAACGACATGAATACATAAGTACCTTTTGATTGATAAAGTGATGATATCCTTCTTACAATATAACTTTGCGGTCGCCTTTTTGGAAGAGATTGATGATATCTTCATCCTTCACTTGATTGAAAAATTCTCTCTCAACAAATGTAACCAAACAATTGTTCAAATATTCATCACCCATTCTGTTCCTTAGCTTATTCTTCACATGGCTCATTGAAGAGAACATCCTTTCAACACTAGCAGTAGCTACTGGCAGAATCAATACCAACTTAAGAAGCTTGTAAAAAATATGATATTGTTCATGCTTGTTTGTCTCAACAAGCATAACTGAAAGCTGACACAGATTTTTCAGGTTTTGAAACCTTTCATCTCTACGCACATTAATAACATACATGTTTAGTTGCCATGAAAGTCTTGCCAGTTCATCACTTGTAAAATCAGAAGCATAAGACTTTGTAGCAAGCCTAACCAACTTATCTTGGTCATAAGCAGCAAATAGATGAAGTGGACAGAATGCTGCCATGCAAGAAAGTAGCTCCGTGTTTACCTCATCAAATCTGCCATTCAGCTCACTGATTTGCCTATCAATGACACCCACAAACATATCAACCTTGAAGCAGTGGTAATTGATCACACCATTACATAAGCCCCTTCTAGGCCGGCCAACGGGAAAGTAAGGACCCTCCATATCAACAACTTTGATCTTATGCTTTGTACAAAAAGATGTGACCTTTGTGAGAAAATCATCCCATCCAGCATCGGTCCTCAAAGCCTCCAAGTAATACTTTGTGTCACCAACAAGCTCAATAGCATGAACAATATCTTCGTCTTGCTTTTGCAAAGCTCTACACAACTCATCTGTGAGGTGTTGGAAGCAACAGACTCCCGAATTGATGTTTGTGGTGTAGTGAACATATCATACTTCTCTTGAGCTTCAGCGTGAGCACTACTTACATCTCCAACATGCCTTGTCAATCTTGCTTTCATGTTCCGGTTTCTAAACCCACCCTTAACAAATGAATCTCCACCCGGGCTTTTTGTTTTATCCTTGAACAAATAGCAAACAACGCAGAAAGCAGCCTCTTTGTCCACACTATACTCAAGCCACTTGTAATCCTTAAACCAAGAAGGACAAAAGCGACCTTGTAATCCACTTATGTCTCTGTACTCAAAATTATGTTTCTTTGGTTGACATGCCCCCAACTTGATGTATCTCCTTCTAACTTCATCCTGGTCATTGGCATTGTACCTAGAGATGGGGATCCGTTTCCCCGGATCTTACTCAAGCGCTTCCAAATCTACTTCAAATTGAACTTCATCATTTGCTTCATCATCTTCTATAACTGGGGCTGGGGAGCCACTCTCAGGTTCTGTGTGACTATCATTCGGTTCATGTGCTTGCACTAGTGCCAGTTGCAGATTGCTCTCAACATCAGGAGGAATGCTACTGCTCTCAACTTCAACATCAGGAGGATTTGGTGTAGATGTGGAAGTTCTTTTATTTGCCTTTGAAGCTCTTTCCCATAATACAACAATGCTAACACCCTTCTTCTTCATCTATGATACAAAATCAGAAAAAGATAGATTAACAATCTACCAAAATATACACTCTGAAAATTGGTAGGTTAAAAATTAAAATATCAAAATTTCAATCTAGCAATCTGGTTCCACCAAACTAGATGTACTAGCAGTAATGTGTACTAGGAAGAAGCAAGCAACCTGCTCTGCTGGTCGCTCCAGCAAACTACATTAAAATAGCAAAACTGCAGTCTAGCAAACTAGTGCCCAGATACTAAATTAGGAACTGGCTGGCCTTAAGAACAATTGCAGATTTTGCTATTTGTCCGGATACTAAACACCAGCAAACTAGTACTAGTACTCATTTTAATCAGTAGTTTTGTACACTATAGGAACTGCCGAACTGGCTGGGGGCTGGCCTTCTTACTTTTTTAGGGGAAGAGATCAAGAGAACTAGAGAGAGAAGACATGGACAAGGAGAATAGAACCTAGACGCTCGGCGGACGCCGGCCGCCGGCGGCTCCGCTTGCCGCTACTCGCTGCCGCCGCCGCAGCAGGCGCTAGGTTAGGTTGGGGAACGAACGACCGAGTGGGGACTGGGTCGAGGTCAAACGAATCAGCGAAACGAGGTGCCGAGGTGGTCAGCCGTGTTGGACTCGCTGTGTGGGCTGCTGGTGGGCTGTAGGCTTGTGGGTTGCTGAATAATACATATAATAAATTTTTTGGGCCAAATCTTTGGTATTCACATGAATACACGTGAATACCCTTGCTGCCGCCACTGTCTTTCCTGATGGCTCCTATTCCTACACCTTGACATCTACTCCTACCATTTTGGGTTTTGAATACGACCCCATCTCATGTGTTTATGTCATACTATAACAATAAACTGGTATGTACTGAAGTGGTATATAAAGGGCAAAAGTTCGGACAAGTGCACATATATTCTATCTATTCGATCCGGTGAAGAGTGGAAATGGTTGTATATGTAGGATGACAAGAGAAATCATTTTCTACACATTTAAAGAAGGTTGGTGGATATTTCATTCCTTTGATTTCACCTCTTAACTTCTGCTCCGTTTTCGAGTCTTAACACATGCTAACTGCTAACTTACTAGAAGTATATTTTTCCTTCTGATTCAATAACAATTCATGATTTCTAATTGGACAAAAGTTGCCTGCTCGGCTTTATGTGACACACACAGAGTGGCCGGGGACAGATATTTTATTTGAGGTTGGGCGAACTTTAAAGCATGAAAAAAATCCATGCAAAACCGAAATAGTCCATACACACTAAAATGCACCCAAATTATGTGATGCTAAACATAGTAATCAAATACAACGGAACCATATATAGATATTTAAATAGAAACAATCTAAAACATACTGATAATGAAGCTTTTTTTATCTTGATTAGCGGATTGTGGTGTAGCATTGCCACTTTCACATGTACTTGGTTGGGAGAACTGTGACTATCAACAACCTCAAAATATCTTGTCGAATCTGCAATTTATCCCATGAACGTGTCACTATCTGCATTGTACATTGCTAAGCCATTCTTTAGAAATGTCGCTAACATTTAAAAAAAAAACTTATTTTCCAGATTTTTCTTTTCACCGGCAAATCGGCAACACCGCCAGGCCTGAGGAGGAAAATAAGCTGGGGGGGAGAAGACCGGGCAACGAGCAACTTCAGGACATCGTTGTGTCTGGCGATAGCGGCCACGTCGACCGCGTTGGAGCTGGTGTGGCGCTGTTGGCGTCTTGGCGAGGAGGAGCTCCAAGATGAAGCACTCGCCAGATGCCGCTACTGCTGGACGTCGGCCTCACGCACTGCATGCTGGGCGCTGCCCACGCAGGCCCTTGTTGGACGCCCGGAACGCACGCATGCTGTTGGGCGGTCCTGCTAGGGTTTGTGTCAGGGAAGGTCTGCAGCGACGAATAAAACAACCGACGATCGAGCGATTCGAGCATCTAGCCCAATAACACGGGACAACGATTTTCTTTGCTGGGTTTTCTTTTCCAGTTTATCTTTCCAATTGATCTTGGACTTGTAAGTATACCTAAATAGAAGATTAAAAAAAAACTAAATAGAAATAGTTGGAAATCAAGGTAGGGCGAGCTCCACACCTCGTGTTGAGATATGTATTTAGCACATGTATTCTTATATTCCAAGTCTTCTCTTTGTGTATAGTTGAGAATATGACTTGCCCTATGTACTATATACATTTGTGCAAATGCACCCATCGATACATTGTGGTTTGCATCCTATTCCTCTACATGGTATCAGCCTAAACCCCGATCCTCTCCTAGCCACGCCGCCGTTGCCTCCTGGCCGCCGTCGCTAGTCCTGCCTCGCGCCGCCGCACCCTTGCCGCCGCGCCCCGCCTCTGCACTCCTGCCGCCGTGCCCCTCCATCTCTCCTCCACCACACCACAACTCCCTCCCACCCCAGCCGCAATCCAGCCACCGCATCTCCCAAAACCCTAAACCCCGTGCGCCGCCACCCAAACCCTAACCCTCCCTCCGCCTACACCGCGCCACCACCGCTCCACCTCGCGGCCATGTCGGCCCGCTCCACCTCCACCGGCCCTAGCAACCCCTTCAATTCCTCCTATGGCACCGAACCCGAGGAGCCCCTCGCTGCCGACATCCGCAACATCTCCCTCTCCGAGCAAGTCCCCATCATCCTCTCCCACACCTCTGCCAACGACTATGCCTGAAAAACCTACGTCAATCTCCTCTTCCGTGAGTACAATCTCCGTGATCACGTGGACGGTCTCGCCAACTTCTTCGCCGGCAACCACGACGCCAACTGGCTGGCCATCGACGCCACCCTCATCCGGTGGTTCTTCCTCACCGTCTCCCCGGACATATTCCACACCATCGTTCGCGATGGGGACGATGCCTACACGGTGTGGGCCAAAATCAATGGCCTCTTCACCGCCAATAAGCTCCAACGGATTGTTTTCTTACAGCAGGAATGTTTTGGGTGTCACTAGAACGACTCCACCATCGACGCCTACTGTCTCCAGCTCAAGACCCTCTCCGACGAGCTCAATGACGTCGGGTTCAAGGTGGGCGACGAGGTTCTTCTCTTGATGCTCACCGCCGGCCTCAACGAGGACTTCGGCAACGCCGCCTCCAACCTCACTCTCATGGCCAACCCCTCCTATGAGCGGGCGGTGGCCTATCTTCGCCTTGAGGAGAGGCGGATGAATATTGACACGCACATAAATACATGTTTCTTACTAAAGTAAGTATAGAAATTTAAAATTAGCTAGTCAGACTGAACTGGATCGTACAAGAAAGTGGCTAATTCATCTATAGTACAGTTAACATGATATTCCATAATGGTGATAAGGTTCAACACTTAAAAGTTTGGTAAAGGAAAGCAGAACATCTGCCAAGTGTATTGAATTCATGCTCCAGCCAACTCAAAAGTCTGAACTATGAGAGAGGGCCAGACAATATATTTCTACACCCCCCACCCACCTCTCACCTTATGCTTATTTAGTCCTTAGACGTGCAATTTATATGTAGGCCACTGCATCCTTTTCTTTAATATTGTGTTGGCAGGGTCTTGAACTCAAAACCTCCTGGCTCGGATACCATATTGAATTCATGTTCCAGTCAACTCATTCAAAAGGCTGAACTATGGGAGAGGGCCAGACATGAGGCAATATATTTCAACAAGGTGCACTAAGTTCATACTTCACTTGTTAAGCTACACACGTGAGAATTCTCTAGCAATCTTCCTGTTGCAAGACAATTAATGGCATATGATCATAATCAGACCAATGAAACTTGAAAGGAGTGTTTTACTAATTCAATTAAATTAGTATAAAAATATTTAAATTTTGGTTTGGCATGCTCAACAAGTGAACCAAATAATTTAGAGGAGCACTTGGTGATTCTAAGTGGAAGAAAGCAAGATTTGCAATGGAAAATGAGTATGCTACATTTTCTTTTCAAGCAAATTTTTTACTTTCGTTCCCTGGGAGTATATCTTCTATAAATATTTGGATTGAGGTGTCCAATTTGAATGTGGTTCATAATTTTAAACGAGTCTATAATTTACAAATCAACCAACAGCAACAAGCCTATAAAAACACATGAGTCCCGTGCACCTCTATCACCTAACAAAAAAAGAATCATCAACATATGATACTGTAGCACCAATATAGTACACAATAATCCTACAACTATGGCAAACCTTCCAACTAATTCTAGTCTTCCCCTTTGTGAATTTCACTAGGGTGGGGACCTTCCCTCTCCCCATCTCCAATCCTAATGTTCCACGTCAGCTTGTCCTTTAAATCCGTATAGACATCCCGGACGGTGGCGCAAAAAACTTTCCAACATACATGTGGGTTGATTAGTATATAATACATAATCACACTTTTAGAAAGGGCTCACTAAAACACCACCGCATTATTAAAAAAAACATACATCAACATCTCCCTCATGCGCCAAACCATATAGTAAAAGTACTATGAAATCCCGACAACACAAACGGCATAGCAAAGCACACACAACCCTTATAGTTACATGCATGTCTCCAGCTCCCTTTCATGTCCTTCTCCCCCGTTGTATTTGCCAGTATAGTTGGAATATAAGAGCTATATACGTAGAAGGCCTGACGTATGCATGGAGACTTGGAGAGTACCTTCAATTAGTTCATGAGCTAGCATGGACGATCTACATAAATTAATGCCTCCAACTCTAGCGTATAGTACATACCAAACGAAGGGGCATTATTTCCTTCATAGAAATAGAAAAGCAAAAGCACATTCATAAATTCTCCTCCGGCGACTAACAAACATATACACGTAATTCAATGCATCTCATTTCTTTCCAAACACATCAATTCCCTCAGGCCCCATTTTGTATCGGTATCTTTAATTAAGACAAATTAGCCTAATGAAAAACATGTGTCAAAATCGTTAAAAAGGAAGTGTTACGTAAACTATGATGCAATCAACATAAAAAATTCCTATATAAATTTCATGATATCCCACTCCAGCTTTAACGGTACATAATAGCTATCGTAAATCCTAGCCATGATCATAAAACCACTTATAACCTTCATGAGCATATGTAATTTATTATTGTCACACACAAACCAAATCGACTAGCACAAAGCCATGTCCAGAAATTTGGATTCATCTCAGTGTTTCAAAAGCAAGTTTGATGGTTTCCCCATATTTGTTTTGTGCCCAGATCTATTTCTTTTTTTTGAAAAGAGAGATAATCCCCCCCGGCCTCTGCATCGATTGATGCAGAAAAACATCAATTGTTTCCATCTATCTCCTCTTGTGTGCAGATGAAGCTTTTGGAGGGGTCGCTTTCCTGAACTATTGTATAGATTTTTTGTTAGGAGAAACATTGGTGCTGAATTTGCCTGGTTGTTATGTGCATCATCAATCGGATTGGCAGGGTTATGTCGATTGCATCTGCATAGCCCTAATTGCTGTTAAAAGATTATAATGTTGTAAAATATCAACGTAATGTAATGCGGTAGATAAGTATGGTGTTTTTATCATTGAAGATTATCCCTTAATTGTTGTTTTTTAGCTTATTTAGAAGCTCATTGGCGGTAAAAATGGAACATTTTATGGGCACACATTGCTCGAGTAGTGAAATCATGGTGAGAAGTTAAACATGCATGTGCGTTAGTGATTACACTTGTTCATAAATTTCCCTACATTTATGATTAAACAAGTTACATACCAATTTCGATAGAATATCAAGATATACACACTTATAAATTGTTACAACCAATGGTAGCACAATATATTTGCTCATAAAAGTTTCATTCAGTAGTACCCGGGGCAAGCACGAAGCTATCATGAAAACATCTTTCTTCAAGACGGATGCGGATTCTCCACAGACTTGATCCTTATAGAATCAAGAGCTCTAGCAAATAGGGCAACGATCACTACACCAATACTCCGCGGAAGAGTTGTGAGCGGTTGACCGCGGAATGAAATTAAGGACGCTAGGTTTATGACTAGATTTTGTTAATACAACAATTCCAATGGACCAGCTTATGATCTCCCGAAAAACAGGTGGGCAGTTGCAGTGTAGTGCCCATGGAAAATCGTTGGCTGTGTCTTTAAAGGGTTTTGAGGAGCACTAGTCCCTTATTTCATGCAAGA
The DNA here is from genome assembly GCF_018294505.1 of Triticum aestivum. Classification (NCBI taxonomy): domain Eukaryota; kingdom Viridiplantae; phylum Streptophyta; class Magnoliopsida; order Poales; family Poaceae; genus Triticum; species Triticum aestivum. Next base: position 130,978,828 of record NC_057810.1, on the reverse strand, counting down.
CTAACAACTGCTTCTTCCCTGGTGTCTCCTATGGGAGAAAACCATTTTTTCATAAGTTCTTTTTCTATTGGCATGTATTTATTGTTGTGAAATCTTTGAATCAAAGAGATGTGATTTGGAAGTTCCATGATGACAACTCAAGTAAATATGACGTGGTAGATATGCACAGGAAGGGAAATAATTGCATGTACATGCTTGTTTTTTCAAGCATGTAGGGTTGTGTTAAAGCATCATGCACTAGCAAACACAACCAAAAGTTCGAACTGCTGGAAACAGCTAAGGAATCAACATAAACACTTCAACATGCCCTCTCACGTGTGACGCGGAAAGTCAACACGTGAATTGAATCAGAGGTATGACTCAAGAAGCTTATACATGGACAAAGGGGGCATAAACAGTTCTGGATTAAATACAAAAGCCAAGACATGAACTCAAGACCTTAGGCCCTGATACCATGTTAAAGCTTCATGCACTAGCTAACGTAAACAAAAGTCCGAACTAATAGAAAAGTCTAGGCAATCCACATATACACTTCAACAGTCTGCATTGCTCAAAGGCTTCTCGTTTTCGGAAGAGCATCAAAGAACGTTTGTATCTTCCCGTAATATGTATGGATAAAAATATATTTCGAAACAAGCCTAACAACACATATATAATTTACAGAGCTGTAAATACTAAAGAACAGAGGTTCGCCGTTTTCCTTTGATGAAAAATTGACAACTTAGACATGCACTTCCAAAAGTCCAGATGCAATACAATCAAGATATCATTTTGAATGTATGATATAGGCGAGAAGGCGCATAATATATGTACACATAATCAACCATCAATCGAGCAAAAAAGTATACAGGAAAGGCAAAATCACAAACACGACAGAATGTAGTGGATAGAGCTTGAATCTAGTATATGTAGAAACATGGTTTTGCATTTGCTATGAAACACATATATAGATCTACAGGCATAATTTTTTCTGGGAAGAAGGAAGATAGTAATATGAAAACACAAACAATTACCAAATTACGTGCAGCAGTATGTAAAATGCACTTCATAAATTAGATGACAAAAAAGGCAGCTCATGGAATTATAGAAGTTGAAGAACTCGTCTGGCCTCCCATAATGAACGGCTTTACACAACTTCATAATAAATTCTGCATATCCTATCTCATGCCTAGTCCTATTATGAGATATACAAAAAATTCCACTTTAATATTTGGAAGACCCCAATGAGAACCTTATTAGAGTAAAGAAACTGTCTGAAAAAAGTTCAACAACATGCAAAAAGTTTACGACTTTTTGTATCTATACCAATATAAAAAGACCCAAAGGGGCAGATCCAACAAATCCCGGCCGTCAAATCGCGTCAATCCTATGCTCAGACTGCTTCAATGGTGAGCGCTCAACACGTTTAGTACGCAGTTAACATCATACCAAATATTAATGTCAATGATAATCACATAATTAATACGCAAATAATATCCTACCTAATAGTACTTATGCGTAATTAATATATTATCTAATATCAACGTGCATTGGATGTACACATTTACTAGTCAAAAAAGCCATATGATTCTAAATTTCCATCAGCGTGGAGATATCCTCTAAGTGGCACAGCTAGAATAGATCTCCTCAAGGGAAGACTCATGCAACATTTGCTAGCCATATGGAGAAACGCGAAGGACACCTCCATTATACCTTCTTAACGTACATCTGTATGTGATATACATTTGTATGTGATAGTCCATTTGAAATCTTAACAAAGACAAATATTTAGAAACAGAGGAAGTAGTATAAGCAGTTTGCGTACGCGTCTCCACCTAAACCTTGCTTATTCGAGCTATCCACAAAGAGTACAACATTTTCAAATCTAGCCACTAGATAGGGAACGTCCACTATCAGCTACTAGAGGAAAAAATCTTGATTTTAAGGGGAATGAACATCGTCCAAACATCCTCAAAATGCACAATACTCAAGCCCTGGCAAATATTTTGGTACACCGGCTGTTTTTGGCATACTGGTTAATATTGACACGCACATAAATACATGTTGCTTTCTAAAGTAAGTATAGAAATTTAAAATTAGCTAGTCAGACTGAACTGGATCGTACAGGAAAGTGGCTAATTCATCTATAGTACAGTTAACATGATATTCCATAATGGTGATAAGGTTCAACACTTAAAAGTTTGGTAAAGGAAAGCGGAACATCTGCCAAGTGTATTGAATTCATGCTCCAGCCAACTCAAAAGTCTGAACTATGAGAGAGGGCCAGACAATATATTTCAACATCCCCCCCCCCCCCCCACACCCACCTCTCACCTTATGCTTATTTAGTCTTTAGACGTGAGATTTATATAGGCCACTGAATCCTTTTCTTTAATATTGCATTGGCAGGGTCTTGAACTCAAGACCTCCTGGCTTGGATACCATATTGAATTCATGTTCCAGCCAACTCATTCAAAAGGCTGAACTATGGGAGAGGGCCAGACATGGGGCAATATATTTCAACAAGGTGCACTAAGTTCATACTTCACTTGTTAAGCTACACACGTGAGAATTCTCTAGCAATCTTCCTGTTGCAAGACAATTAGTGGCCTATGATGATAATCAGACGAATGAAACTTGAAAGGAGTGTTTTACTAATTCAATTAAATTGGTATATAAATATTTAAATTTTGGTTTGGCATGCTCAACAAGTGAACAAAATAATTTAGAGGAGCACTTGGTGATTCTAAGTGGAAGAAAGCAAGATTTGTAATGGAAAATGAGTATGCTACATTTTCTTTTCAAGCAAATTGTTTACTTCCGTTCCCTGGGAGTATATCTTCTATAAATATTTGGATTGAGGTGTCAAATTTTGAATTTGGTTCATAATCTTAAACGAGTCTATAATTTTCTAATCAATCAACAGCAACAATCCTATAAAAACAGATGAGTCCCGTGCACCTCTATCACCTAACAAAAAAAGAATCATCAACATATGATACTGTAGCACCAATATAGTACACAATAATCCTACAACTATGGCAAACCTTCCAACTAATTCTAGTCTTCCCCTGTGTGAATTTCACTAGGGTGGGGACCTTCCCTCTCCCCATCTCCAATCCTAATGTTCCACGTCAGCTTGTCCTTTAAATCCGTATAGACATCCCGGATGGCGGCGCAAGAAACTTTCCAACATACATGTGGGTTGATTAGTAGATAATACAGAATCACACTTTTAGAAAGGGCTCACTAAAACACCACCGCATTATTAAAAAAACATACATCAACATCTCCCTCATGCGCCAAACCATATAGTAAAAGTACTATGAAATCCCGACAACACAAACGGCATAGCAAAGCACACACAACCCTTATAGTTACATGCATGTCTCCATCTCCCTTTCATGTCCTTCTCCCCCGTTGTATTTGCCAGTATAGTTGGAATATAAGAGCTATATACGTAGAAGGCCAGACGTATGCATGGAGACTTGGACAGTACCTTCAATTAGTTCATGAGCTAGCATGGACGATCTACATAAATTAATGCCTCCAACTCTAGCGTATAGTACATACCAAACGAAGGGGCATTATTTCCTTCATAGAAATAGAAAAACAAAAGCACATTCATAAATTCTCCTCCGGCGACTAACAAACATATACACGTAATTCAATGCATCTCATTTCTTTTCAAACACATCAATTCCCTCAGGCCCCATTTTGTATCGGTATCTTTAATTAAGACAAATTAGCCTAATGAAAAACATGTGTCAAAATCGTTAAAAAGGAAGTGTTACCTAAACTATGATGCAATCAACATAAAAAATTCCTATATAAATTTCATGATATCCCACTCCAGCTTTAACGGTACATAATAGCTATCGTAAATCCTAGCCATGATCATAAAACCACTTATAACCTTCATGAGCATATGTAATTTATTATTGTCACACACAAACCAAATCGACTAGCACAAAGCCATGTCCAGAAATTTGGATTCATCTCAGTGTTTCAAAAGCAAGTTTGATGGTTTCCCCATATTTGTTTTGTGCCCAGATCTATTTCTTTTTTTAGAAAAGAGAGATAATCCCCCCCCCCCCCGGCCTCTGCATCGATTGATGCAGAAAAACATCAATTGTTTCCATCTATCTCCTCTTGTGTGCAGATGAAGCTTTTGGAGGGGTCGCTTTCCTGAACTATTGTATAGATTTTTTGTTAGGAGAAACATTGGTGCTGAATTTGCCTGGTTGTTATGTGCATCATCAATCGGATTGGCAGGGTTATGTCGATTGCATCTGCGTAGCCCTAATTGCTGTTAAAAGATTATAATGTTGTAAAATATCAAGGTAATGTAATGCGGTAGATAAGTATGGTGTTTTTATCATTGAAGATTATCCCTTAATTGTTGTTTTTTAGCTTATTTAGAAGCTCATTGGCGGTAAAAATGGAACATTTTATGGGCACACATTGCTCGAGTAGTGAAATCATGGTGAGAAGTTAAACATGCATGTGCGTTAGTGATTACACTTGTTCATAAATTTCCCTACATTTATGATTAAACAAGTTACATACCAATTTCGATAGAATATCAAGATATACACACTTATAAATTGTTACAACCAATGGTAGCACAATATATTTGCTCATAAAAGTTTCATTCAGTAGTACCCGAGGCAAGCACGAAGCTATCATGAAAACATCTTTCTTCAAGACGGATGCGGATTCTCCACAGACTTGATCCTTATAGAATCGAGAGCTCTAGCAAATAGGGCAACGATCACTACACCAATACTCCGCGGAAGAGTTGTGAGCGGTTGACCGCGGAATGAAATTAAGGACGCTAGGTTTATGACTAGATTTTGTTAATACAACAATTCCAATGGACCAGCTTATGATCTCCCGAAAAACAGGTGGGAAGTTGCAGTGTAGTGCCCATGGAAAATCGTTGGCTGTGTCTTTAAAGGGTTTTGAGGAGCACTAGTCCCTTATTTCATGCTAGACTAACAACTGCTTCTTCCCTGGTGTCTCCTATGGGAGAAAACCATTTTTTCATAAGTTCTTTTTCTATTGGCATGTATTTATTGTTGTAAAATCTTTGAATCAAAGAGATGTGATTTGGAAGTTCCATGATGACAACTCAAGTAAATATGACGTGGTAGATATGCACAGGAAGGGAAATAATTGCATGTACATGCTTGTTTTTTCAAGCATGTAGGGTTGTGTTAAAGCATCATGCACTAGCAAACACAACCAAAAGTTCGAACTGCTGGAAACAGCTAAGGAATCAACATAAACACTTCAACATGCCCTCTCACGTGTGACGCGGAAAGTCAACACGTGAATTGAATCAGAGGTATGACTCAAGAAGCTTATACATGGACAAAGGGGGCATAAACAGTTCTGGATTAAATACAAAAGCCAAGACATGAACTCAAGACCTTAGGCCCTGATACCATGTTAAAGCTTCATGCACTAGCTAACGTAAACAAAAGTCCGAACTAATAGAAAAGTCTAGGCAATCCACATATACACTTCAACAGTCTGCATTGCTCAAAGGCTTCTCGTTTTCGGAAGAGCATCAAAGAACGTTTGTATCTTCCCGTAATATGTATGGATAAAAATATATTTCGAAACAAGCCTAACAACACATATATAATTTACAGAGCTGTAAATATTAAAGAACAGAGGTTCACCGTTTTCCTTTGATGAAAAATTGACAACTTAAACATGCACTTCCAAAAATCCAGATGCAATACAATCAAGATATCCTTTGAATGTATGATATAAGCGAGAAGGCCCATAATATATGTACACATAATCACCCATCAATCGAGCAAAAAAGTATACAGGAAAGGCAAAATCACAAACACGACAGAATGCAGTGGATAGAGCTTGAATCTAGTATATGTAGAAACATGGTTTTGCATTTGCTATGAAACACATATATAGATCTACAGACATATTTCTTTCTAGGAAGAAGGAAGATAGTAATGTGAAAACACAAACAATTACCAAATTACGTGCAGCAGTATGTAAAATGGACTTCATAAATTAGATGACAAAAAAGGCAGCTCATGGAATTATAGAAGTTGAAGGACTCGTCTGGCCTCCCATAATGAACGGCTTTACACAACTTCATAATAAATTCTGGATATCCTATCTCATGCCTAGTCCTATTATGAGACATACAAAAAATTCCACTTTAATATTTGGAAGACCCCAATGAGAACCTTATTAGAGTAAAGAAACTGTCTGAAAAAAGTTCAACAACATGCCAAAAGTTTACGACTTTTTGTATCTGTACCAATATAAAAAGACCCAAAGGGGCAGATCCAACAAATCTCGGCCGTCAAATCGGGTCAATCCTATGCTCAGACTGCTTCAATGGTGAGCGCTCAACACGTTAGTACGCAGTTAACATCATACCAAATATTAATGTCAATGATAATCACATAATTAATACGCAAATAATATCCTACCTAATAGTACTTATGCGTAATTAATATATTATCTAATATCAACGTGCATTGGACGTACACATTTACTAGTCAAAAAAAGCCATATGATTCTAAATTTCCATCAGCGTGGAGATATCCTCTAAGTGGCACAGCTAGAATAGATCTCCTCAAGGGTAGACTCATGCAACATTTGCTAGCCAAATGGAGAAACGCGAAGGACACCTCCATTATACCTTCGTAACGTACATCTGTATGTGATATACATTTGTATGTGATAGTCCATTTGAAATCTTAAAAAAGACAAATATTTAGAAACAGAGGAAGTAGTATTAAGCAGTTTGCGTACGCGTCTCCACCTAAACCTTGCTTATTCGAGCTATCCACAAAGAGTACAACATTTTCAAATCTAGCCACTAGATAGGGAACGTCCACTATCAGCTGCTAGAGGAAAAAATCTTGATTTTAAGGGGAATGAACATCGTCCAAACATCCTCAAAATGCACAATACTCATGCCCTGGCAAATATTTTGGTACACTGACTGTTTTTGGCATACTGGTTAATATTGACATGCACATAAATACATGTTGCTTTCTAAAGTAAGTATAGAAATTTAAAATTAGCTAGTCAGGCTGAACTGGATCGTACAGGAAAGTGGCTAATTCATCTATAGTATAGTTAACATGATATTCCATAATGGTGATAAGGTTCAACATTTAAAAGTTCGGTAAAGGAAAGCAGGACATCTGCCAAATGTATTGAATTCATGCTCCAGCCAACTCAAAAGTCTGGACTATGAGAGAGGGCCAGACAATATATTTCAACACCCCCCCACCCACCTATCACCTTATGCTTATTTAGTCCTTACACTTGAGATTTATGTAGGCCACAGAATCCTTTTCTTTAATATTGCGTTGGCAGGGTCTTGAACTCAAGACCTCCTGGCTCGGATACCATATTGAATTCATGTTCCAGCCAACTCATTCAAAAGGCTGAACTATGGGAGAGGGCCAGACATGGGGCAATATATTTCAACAAGGTGCACTAAGTTCATACTTCACTTGTTAAGCTACACACGTGAGAATTCTCTAGCAATCTTCCTGTTGCAAGACAATTAATGGCATATGATCATAATCAGACCAATGAAACTTGAAAGGAGTGTTTTACTAATTCAATTAAATTAGTATAAAAATATTTAAATTTTGGTTTGGCATGCTCAACAAGTGAACCAAATAATTTAGAGGAGCACTTGGTGATTCTAAGTGGAAGAAAGCAAGATTTGCAATGGAAAATGAGTATGCTACATTTTCTTTTCAAGCAAATTGTTTACTTCCGTTCCCTGGGAGTATATCTTCTATAAATATTTGGATTGAGGTGTCCAATTTTGAATTTGGTTCATAATTTTAGATGAGTCTATAATTTTCAAATCAATCAACAGCAACAAGCCTATAAAAACACATGAGTCCCGTGCCCCTCTATCACCTAACAAAAAAAGAATCATCAACATATGATACTGTAGCACCAATATAGTACAGTTTAATCCTACAACTATGGAAAACCTTCCAACTAATTCTTGTCTTCCCCTTTGTGAATTTCACTAGGGTGGGGACCTTCCCTCTCCCCATCTCAAATCCTAATGTTCCACGTCATCTTGTCCTTTAAATCCGTATAAACATCCCGGACGGCGGCGCAAGAAACTTTCCCACATACATGTGGGTTGATTAGGAGATAATACATAATCACACTTTTAGAAAGGGCTCACTAAAACACCACCACATTATTAGAAAAACATACATCAACATCTCCCTCATGCGCCAAACCATATAGTAAAAGTACTATGAAATCCCGACAACACAAACGGCATAGCAAAGCACACACAACCCTTATAGTTACATGCATGTCTCCAGCTCCCTTTCATGTCCTTCTCCCCCATTGTATTTGCCAGTATAGTTGGAATATAAGAGCTATATACGTAGAAGGCCAGACGTATGCATGGAGACTTGGAGAGTACCTTCAATTAGTTCATGAGCTAGCATGGACGATCTACATAAATTAATGCCTCCAACTCTAGCGTATAGTACATACCAAACGAAGGGGCATTATTTCCTTCATAGAAATAGAAAAACAAAAGCACATTCATAAATTCTCCTCCGGCGACTAACAAACATATACACATAATTCAATGCATCTCATTTCTTTTCAAACACATCAATTCCCTCAGGCCCCATTTTGTATTGGTATCTTTAATTAAGACAAATTAGCCTAATGAAAAACATGTGTCAAAATCGTTAAGAAGGAAGTGTTACGTAAACTATGATGCAATCGTCATAAAAAAATCCTATATAAATTTCATGATATCCCACTCCAGCTTTAACGGTACATAATATCTATCGTAAATCCTAGCCATGATTATAAAACCTCTTATAACCTTCATGAGCATATGTAATTTATTATTGTCACACACTAACCAAATCGACCAGCACAAAGCCATGCCCACAAATTTGGATTCAGCTCGGTGTTTCAAAAGCAAGTTTGATGGTTTCCCCATATTTGTTTTGTACCCAGATCTATTTCTTTCTTTTTGAAAAGAGAGATAATCCCCCCCCCCCCCCCCCCGGGCCTCTGCATCGTTTGATGCAGAAAACCATCAACTGTTTCCATCTATCTCCTCTTGTGTGCAGATGAAGCTTTTGGAGGGGTCGCTTTCATGAACTGTTGTATCAGATTTTTTGTTAGGAGAAACATTGGTGCTGAATTTGCCTGGTTGTTATGTGCATCATCAATCGGATTGGCAGGGTTATGTCGATTGCATCTGCAAAGCCCTAATTTTTGTTAAAAGATTATAATGTTGTAAAATATCAAGGTAATGTAATGCGGTAGATAAGTATGGTGTTTTTATCATTGAAGATTATCCCTTAATTGTTGTTTTTTAGCTTATTTAGAAGCTCATTGGCGGTAAAAAGGGAACATTTTATGGGCACACATTGCTCGAGTAGTGCAATCATGGTGAGAAGTTAAACATGCATGTGCGTTAGTGATTACACTTGTTCATAAATTTCCCTACAGTTATGATTAAACAAGATTCATACCAATTTCGACAGAATAGCAAGATATACGCACTTATAAATTGTTACAACCAATGGTAGCACAGTATATTTTCTCATAAAAGTTTCATTTAGTAGTACCCGAGGCAAGCACGAAGCTATCATGAAAACATATTTCTTCAAGACGGATACGGAATCTCCACAGACTTGATCCTTATAGAATCAAGAGCTCTAGCAAATAGGGCAACGATCACTACACCAATACTCCACGGAAGACTTGTGAGCGGTTGACCCCGGAATGAAATTAAGGACGCTAGGTTTATGACTAGCTTTTGTTAATACAACAATTCCAATGGACCAGCTTATGATCTCCCGAAAAACAGGTGGGCAGTTGCAGTGTAGTGCCCATGGAAAATCATTGGCTGTTGCTTTAAAGGGTTTTGAGGAGCACTAGTCCCTTATTTCATGCAAGACTAACAACTACTTCCCTGGTGTCTCCTATGGGAGAAAACCATTTTTTCATAAGTTCTTTTTCTATTGGCATGTATTTATTGTTGTGAAATCTTTGAATCAAAGAGATGTGATTTGAAAGTTCCATGATGACAACTCAAGTAAATATGACGTGGTAGATATTCACAGGAAGGGAAATAATTGCATGTACATGCTTGTTTTTTCAAGCATGTATGGTTCTGTTAAAGCATCATGCACTAGCAAACACAACCAAAAGTTCGAACTGCTGGAAACAGCTAAGGAATCAACATAAACACTTCAACATGCCCTCTCAAGAAGTCTAGGCAATCCACATATACACTTCAACAGTCTGCATTGCTCAAAGGCTTCTCGCTTTCGGAAGAGCATCAAAGAACGTTTGTATCTTCCCCTAATATGTATGGATAAAAATATATTTCGAAACAAGCCTAACAAAACATATATAATTTACAGAGCCATAAATACTAAAGAATAGAGGTTCACTGATACGTCTCCAACGTATCTATAATTTTTGATTGTTCCATGCTATTATATTACTTGTTTTGAATGATTATGGGCTTTATTATACACTTCTGTATTACTTTTGGGACTAACCTAATAACCGGAGGCCCACTCCATATTGCTGTTTTATTGCATGTTCAGTATTTCGAAGAAAAGGAATATCAAATGGAGTCCAAACGGAATGAAACCTTCGGCAACGTTATTTTTTGGAAGAATATCATCCTGTAGACGTGGAGTTCAAGTCAGAAGATACCCGAGGACTCCACGAAATAGGAGGGACCCCCCTATAGGGCGCGCCCCCCTTGTCTCGTGGGCCCCTCGAGCACCTCCTGACCGACTTCTTTCGCCTATATAGTCCCATGTACCCTAAAAACATCCAGGGAGAAGATAGATCGGGAGTTCCGCCGCCGCAAGCCTCTGTAGCCACCAAAAACCTCTCAGGAGCCTGTTCCGGCACCCTGCTGGAGGGGGATCCCATCACCGGGGGCCATCTTCATCATCCCGGCTCTCTCCATGACAAGGAGGGAGTAGTTCACCCTCGGGGCTGAGGGTATGTACCAGTAGCTATGTGTTTGATCCCTCTCTCTCTTGCTCGTGTTCTCTCTCGTGTTCCCTCTATGGCACAATCTTGATGTATCCCGAGCTTTGCTATTATAGTTGGATCTTATGATGTTTCTCCCCCTCTACTCTCTTGTGATAAATGGAGTTTCCCTTTTGAAGTTATCTTATCGGATTGAGTCTTTTATGAGAACACTTGATGTATGTCTTTCCGTGCTTATCTGTGGTGACAATGGGATATCATGTGCCTCTTGATGTATGTTTTGGTGATCAACTTGTGGGTTCCGCCCATGAACCTATGCACAGGGGTTGGCACACGTTCTTGACTCTCCGGTAGAAACTTTGGGGCACTCTTCGAAGTACTTTTATGTTGGTTGGATGAATCTGAGATTGTGTGATGCATATCGTATAATCATGCCCACGGATACTTGAAGTGACAATGGAGTATCTAGGTGACATTAGGGTTTTGGTTGATTTGTGTCTTAAGGTGTTATTCTAGTACGAACTCTTTTATAGATCGATCCGAAAGAATAACTTTGAGGTGGTTTCATACCCTACCATAATCTCTACGTTTGTTATCCGCTATTAGTGGCTTTGGAGTGACTCTTTGTAGCATGTTGAGGGCTTGTTATATGATCTATCTATGTTATTATTGTTGAGAGAACTTTCACTAGTGAAAGTATGAACCCTAGGCCTTGTTTCCTTTCATTGCAACACCGTTTAAGCTCACTTTTACTATTAGTTACCTTGCTGTTTTTACAATTTTAGATTACAAAAACCCATATCTACTATCTGGTTTGCACTTGTATCACCATCTCTTCGCCGAACTAGTGCACCTATACAATTTACCATTGTATTGGGTGTGTTGGGGACACAAGAGACTCTTTGTTATTTGGTTGCAGGGTTGTTTGAGAGAGACCATATTCATCATATGCCTCCTATGGATTGATAAACCTTAGGTCATCCACTTGAGGGAAATTTGCTACTGTCCTACAAACCTGTGCACTTGCAGGCCCAACAACATCTACAAGAAGAAGGTTGTGTAGTAGACATCAAGCTCTTTTCTGGCGCCGTTGCCGGGGAGGCTAGGTAAAGGGCACTCACTCACACCCCGTCAACTAAGCTCTTTTCTGGCGCCGTTTCCGGGGAGGTGAGTGCTTGAAGGTATATCTTTAGATCTTGCAATCGAGTCTTTTTGTTTCTTGTTTTATCACTAGTTTAGTTTATAAAAGAAAACTACCAAAAAATGGAGTTAAGTTTGTCTCATACGCTTCGTCTTTTTAATATCTTTCGTGAGTTTGATGGAAAGGAAAATTGTGCTCAAGTGCTAGAAGAAGAGTGCATTAAAATGCTTGGTACTAAATCTTTGAATGATGAGCATGATTGCAATGTTGTTAGTATAAACTCTTTGAATATCCATAGTACTAATGATGATTGCTCTAGTCATGATGAAAACATATCTTATGAGCATGTCAACTTTTGTGGAGTGCATGTTTGCATGAACACACCAAATAGAGAAGATATTTATTGCAAGAGGCATAAGAATTTAGAAACTAAATGGTTCCATGAAAGGCTAGGTGTGAGTGCTGAAAATTTAAAATTCCTTTGCCATACTTGTGAACTTTGCAATGAACGTGTTCATTTACATCTCCTATGCAAATTGTTTCATGATCGAATCGTGTCCAAAAATTGTGATGATTTGATCTCCATTGCTCATTACAATGAACTTAGTTTGCTTTTGGGTTATGAAGAATTGAAACGTTTACTTAAGGACCTTCCAGAATTTGCCCATAAGAAATTCCTTGATATTGATCTAGAAAAGATTTATTTGTTTTGTGCGGAGAATTGCATTGAAAATCCTTATATTGCCAATTACCTAAAGAAAAGAAAGCAAATATAAGATGATGGAAATACTAATGAAAGGGAAGAGACTTCCCAATATGCTCCTATTATTTCTCATGATGAATCAGGTAACGAGGAGGAGATTTCTATTCAACCAATCTCATCAATAAGGAGCTCAAAGAGGAAGGTTTAACCCACACATAATATGAAGAAGAAAAATAAAAGAAGGAGCAACAAAGGTAGAAAGGTATCCCTCCCAAACGATGTTGCTCCTACTACTCATTGTGATGATGATAGTTGCTATACTATTGGTGCTATCAATATTTTTAATGATGAGAGTGATTATGCTGATGATATGAAAGGGCCCAAGCTTGGGGAAGCTATGTTTGATGAGGATAAAATATTTGAGAATATATTTGCTGGAATTAATGTTTGTCCCAAGCTCGAGGATGCTATGTTTAATGAAGATGATATTTTTAGCATCCCAAATTTTGATATGCAAAGTTGTTATGATGATAGCATGCCTCCTACCTATGATGATTATATTGATGAAAGTGGGTTCGAAAGAGTGTCAACTTTAGAAAGTAGTGATCCCACTATTTTGGAGGATGTTGAATTTTATTGTGATGAATATGGAAGTGGATTTGGAAGAGTGTCAACTTTATTTAGTGATTCCACTATCTTGGGAGAGGTTTCAATCGATTATGATGAGAACGAAGTTGCTACTTATGATGATTATTGTGATGAAACTTATGCTATAAAAAGTAGTGATGATTATATTTACAAATCTTGTCATGATTATGATTACCCTTTTTCTGAACATTACTATTTTAATGTGGAAACAATTTTTAGTGTTCAAGTCTCTTATGATACTCCCAATATTCCGAATGAGAAGAATTTTGCTTGTGTTGAGAGTACTAAATTTTCTATGCTAGTAGATCATTAAAAGAATGATTTAGGTGCTGGTTATATTGTTGAATTCGTTCATGATGCTACTGAAAATTATTATGAGGGAGGAACATATGCTTGTAGGAATTGCAATAATATCAAGTTTCCTGCCTATGTGTTGAAATTTTTGAAGCTATGCTTGTTTTACCTTCCTATGCTAGTTGATTATTGTTCACATAAGTTGTTTGCTCACAAAATCCCTATGCATAGGAAGTGGGCTAGACTTAAATGTGCTAGTCATATGCTTCATGATGCTCCCGTTATGTTTCAATTCTTATCTTTTATGTGAGCATCATTGCCATCATCATGCCTAGCTAAAAAGGCATTAAAGAAAAGCGCTTGTTGGGAGACAACCCAATATTTATCCTTACTATTTTTGTGTGTCCTCATGATTATGCTACTGTAGTAATCATGTTTTATAGATTTTGTTTCAATAAAGTGCCAAGTAGAATCTTTGGGAAGACTTGGGTGAAGTTTATGTGATCTTGCTGTAAAAAAACAGAAACTTTTGCGCTCATGAGTGTAGATGCCATGTTTTACTGGAGAGTGATTTTAGGTTGATTCTTTTTGCAGATTATTAATATAAAAATTTCTCAGGTCCAGCAATTTATTTCATAATTTTTGGGGTTCCAGAAGTATACGGTTGATACAGATTACTACAGACTGTTCTGTTTTTGACAGATTCTGTTTTCTATGTGTTGTTTGCTTATTTTGATGAATCTATGAGTAGTATCGGGGGGTATGAACCATAGAGAAGTTAGAATACAGTAGATATTACACCAATATGAATTTAGAATGAGTTCATTACAGTACCTAAGTGGTGGTTTTATTTTATTATACTAACGGAGCTTACGAGTTTTGTGTTGAGTTTTGTGTGGTTGAAGTTTTCAAGTTTTGGGTAAAGATTCGATGGACTATGGAATAAGGAGAGGCAAGAGCCTAAGCTTGGGGATGACCAAGGCACCCCAAGGTAATATTCAAGGACAACCAAGAGCCTAAGCTTGGGGATACCCCGGAAGGCATCCCCTCTTTCGTCTTCGTTCATCGGTAACTTTACTTGGAGCTATATTTTTATTCGCCACATGATATGTGTTTTGCTTGGAGCGTCATTTTATTTTGTTAGTTTTTGCTTGCTGTTAGTTAGAAAAATGTTTTGCATCTTTAGTTTCAATAACGAAGTCAAGGATAGCCTTTGCCATGCTCATTTTGCTAGTCTACATGTTGCTGTTTGAAAATAGAAAGTTTACCGCTGTTGCAAAAATTTCCTAGAAAAGTCAGAGAGTGGTATAATGTTGAATATTTTTTCATATTGAGCTCTGCTAAATTTATTACAGTGGGAATTTTAGTTCATAATTTTTGGAGTTAGGGAAGTATTGATACTCTTGCATTCTTTACAGACTATACTGTTTTGGCAGATTGCTGTTATGTCTGCATTGTTTGTGTATGTTTGCTTGTTTAATGATTCTATTTGAGGATAGGAGTATTAAATATGCAGAGGCATTTAGTATGAAATGTTGAATAATAATTTTAGTGATTTGTTACAGTAGATAATGATAAGGTTTTGCATTGGTTTATACTAACCTATCTCACGAGTTCTTGTTGAGTTTGTTGTGAATGAAGCTTTTGATAAAAAGAAGAGAACCATGATATGAGAGGAATTAAGGAGACACAAAAGTTCAAGCTTGGTGATGCCCAAGGCACCCCAAGATAATATTTCAAGAAGTCTCAAGCATCTAAGCTTGGGGATGCCCCGGTAGGCATCCCACCTTTTCTCTTCAACAACTATCGGTTAGTATCGGTTGAGCCTAAGTTTTTGCTTCTTCACATGAGTTGTGCTATCCTTGCAATGTCATTTTATTTTGTTTTGCTTGTTGTTTGAATAAGATACCTGTTGGGGAACGTTGCATAAAATATATTTTTTCCTACGTTCACCAAGATCAATCTATGAGTTCATCTAGCAATGAGAGAGGGGTGTGCATCTACATACCCTTGTAGATCGCGAGCGGAAGCGTTCAAGAGAATGGGGTTGAGGGAGTCGTACTCGTCGTGATCCAAATCACCGGAGATCCTAGCGCCGAACGGACGGCACCTCCGCGTTCAACACACGTACGGTCAGTGTGACGTCTCCTCCTTCTTGATCCAGCAATGGGGGAGGACAGGTTCATGAAGATCCAGCAGCACGACAGCGTGGTGGTGGATGCAGCAGGGTTCCGGCAGAGCTTCGCCGAGCTTCTGCGAGAGGGAGAGGTGTAGCAGGGGAGAGGGAGGCGCCAAGACTTCCGGGTGAGGCTGCCCTCCCTCCCCCCCTTTATATAGGCCCCCTGGGGGGGCGCCGGCCCTGGAGATGGGATCTCCCAAGGGGTGCGGCGGCCAGGGGGTGGAGTGCCCCCCAAGGCAAGTGGAGGCGCCCCCCCACCCTAGGGTTTCCAACCCTAGGCGCAGGGGGGGGCCAAGGGGGGGCGCACCAGCCCACCAGGGGCTGGTCCCCTCCCCACTTCAGCCCACGGGGCCCTCCGGGATAGGTGGCCCCACCCGATGGACCCCCGGGACCCTTCCGGTGGTCCCGGTACAATACCAGTGACCCCCGAAACTCTCCCGATGGCTGAAACTGCACTTCCTATATATAATTCTTTACCTTCGGAACATTCCGGAACTCCTCGTGACATCCGGGATCTCATCCGAGACTCCGAACAACTTCCGGTTTGCTGCATACTAATATCTTTACAACCCTAGCTTCACCGAACCTTAAGTGTGTAGACCCTACGGGTTCGGGAGACAGGCAGACGTGACCGGGAGACAGGCAGACATGACCGAGACTGCTCTCCGGTCAATAACCAACAGCAGGATCTAGATACCCATGTTGGCTCCCACATGCTCCTCGATGATCTCATCAGATGAACCACGATGTCGAGGATTCAAGCAACCCCGTATACAATTCCCTTTGTCAATCGGTATGTTACTTGCCTGAAATTCAATCATCGGTATCCCAATACCTCGTTCAATCTCGTTACCGGCAAGTCACTTTACTCGTACCGTAATGCATGATCCCGTGACCAGACACTTGGTCACTTTGAGCCATTATGATGATGCATTACCGAGTGGGCCCAGAGATACCTCTCCGTCATACGGAGTGACAAATCCCAGTCTCGATCCGTGTCAACCCGACAGACACTTTCGGAGATACCTATAGTGCACCTTTACAGTCACCCAGTTACGTTGTGACATTTGGTACACCCAAAGCACTCCTACGGTATCCGGGAGTTACACGATCTCATGGTCTAAGGAAAAGATACTTGACATTGGAAAAGCTCTAGCAAAACGAACTACATGATCTTGTGCTATGCTTAGGATTGGGTCTTGTCCATCACATCATTCTCCTAATGATGTGATCCCGTTATCAATGACATCTAATGTCCATAGTCAGGAAACCATGACTATCTGTTGATCAATGAGCTAGTCAACTAGAGGCTCACTAGGGACATATTGTGGTCTATGTATTCACACGTGTATTATGATTTCTGGATAATACAATTATAGCATGAATAAAAGACAATTAGCATGAACAAGGAAATATAATAATAATCCTTTTATTATTGCCTCTAGGGCATATTTCCAACAGTCTCCCACTTGCACTAGAGTCAATAATCTAGTTACATTGTGATGAATCGAACACCCATAGAGTTCTGGTGTTGATCATGTTTTGCTCGCGGAAGAGGTTTAGTCAACGGATCTGCGACATTCAGATCTGTATGTACTTTGCAAATATCTATGTCTCAATCTTGAACATTTTCACGGATGGAGTTGAAACGACGCTTGATGTGCCTGGTCTTCTTGTGAAACCTGGGCTCCTTGGCAAGGGCAATAGCTCCAGTGTTGTCACAGAAGAGAGTGATTGGCCCCGACGCATTGGGTATGACTCCTAGGTCGGCGATGAACTCCTTCATCCATATTGCTTCGTGCGCTGCCTCCGAGGCTGCCATGTACTCCGCTTCACATGTAGATCCCGTCACGATGCTCTGCTTGCAACTGCACCAGCTTACTGCTCCATGATTCAACATATACACGTATCCGGTTTGTGACTTAGAGTCATCCAAATCTGTGTCGAAGCTAGCATCGACGTAACCCTTTACGACGAGCTCTTCGTCACCTCCATAAACGAGAAACATGTCCTTTGTCCTTTTCAGGTACTTCAGGATATTCTTGACCGCTGTCTAGTGTTCCCTGCCGGGATTACTTTGGTACCTTCCTACCAAACTTACGGCAAGGTTTACATCAGGTCTGGTACACAGCATGGCATACATAATAGATCCTATGGCTGAAGCATAGGGGATGACACTCATCTCTTCTTTATCTTCTGCCGTGGTCGGGCATTGAGCCGAGCTCAATCTCACACCTTGCAATATAGGCAAGAACCCTTTCTTGGACTGATCCATTTTGAACTTCTTCAATATCTTATCAAGGTATGTGCTTTGTGAAAGACCTATGAGGCGTCTCGATCTATCCCTATAGATCTTGATGCCTAATATGTAAGCAGCTTCTCCAAGGCCCTTCATTGAAAAACACTTATTCAAGTAGGCCTTAATGTTGTCCAAAAGTACTATATCATTTCCCATCAAAAGTATGTCATCTACATATAATATGAGAAATGCTACATAGCTCCCACTCACTTTCTTGTAAACACAGGCTTCTCCATAAGTCTGCATAAACCCAAACGCTTTGATCATCTCATCAAAGCGAATGTTCCAACTCCGAGATGCTTGCACCAGCCCATAAATGGATCGCTGGAGCTTGCATACTTTGTTAGCATTCTTAGGATCGACAAAACCCTTCGGTTGCATCATATACAGTTCTTCCTTAAGATGGCCGTTAAGGCATGCCGTTTTGACGTCCATCTGCCATATCTCATAATCATAGTATGCGGCAATTGCTAACATGATTCGGACGGACTTCAGCTTCGCTACGGGAGAGAAAGTCTCATCATAGTCAACCCCTTGAACTTGCCGATAACCCTTAGCGACAAGTCGAGCTTTATAGATGGTGACATTACCATCCGCATCCGTCTTCTTTTTAAAGATCCATTTGTTTTCTATCACTCGCCGATCATCGGGCAAGTCTGTCAAAGTCCATACTTTGTTTTCATACATGGATTCTATCTCGGATTGCATGGCTTCAAGCCATTTGTTGGAATCTGGGCCCGCCATCGCTTCTTCATAGTTCGAAGGTTCACCGTTGTCTAACAACATGATTTCCAGGACAGGGTTGCCATACCACTCTGGTGTGGAACGTGTCCTTGTGGACCTACGAAGTTCAGTAGCAACTTGATCCGAAGTACCTTGATCATCATCATTAATTTCCTCTCTAGTTGGTGCAGGCACCACAGGAACATTTTCCTGAGCTGCACTACTTTCCGGTTCAAGAGGTAGTACTTCATTGAGTTCTACTTTCCTCCCACTTACTCCTTTCGAGAGAAACTGTTTTTCCAGAAAGGATCCGTTCTTGGCAACAAAGATCTTGCCTTCGGATCTAAGGTAGAAGGTATACCCAGTGGTTTCCTTAGGGTATCCTATGAAGACGCATTTTTCCGACTTGGGTTCGAGCTTTTCAGGTTGAAGTTTCTTGACATAAGCATCCCATCCCCAAACTTTTAGAAACGACAGCTTAGATTTCTTCCCAAACCATAATTCATACGGTGTCGTCTCAACGGATTTAGAAGGAGCACTATTTAAAGTGAATGTAGGTGTCTCTAGAGCGTATCCCCAAAATGATAGCGGTAAATCGGTAAGAGACATCATAGATCGCACCATATCCAATAGAGTGCGATTACGACGTTCGGACACACCGTTAGGCTGAGGTGTTCCAGGCGGCGTGAGTTGTGAAATGATTCCACATTTTCTTAAGTGTGTACCAAATTCGTGACTTAGATATTCTCCCCCATGATCTGATCGTAAGAATTTTATCTTTCGGTCACGTTGATTCTCTAGCTCATTCTGAAATTCCTTGAACTTTTCAAAGGTCTCAGATTTGTGTTTCATCAAGTGACATACCCATATCTACTCAAGTCATCAGTGAGAGTGAGAACATAAAGATATCCTCCACGAGCCTCAATGCTCATTGGACTGCACACATCGGTATGTATGATTTCCAATAAGTTGGTTGCTCGCTCCATTGTTCCGGAGAACGGAGTCTTGGTCATTTTGCCCATGAGGCATGATTTGCATGTGTCAAATGATTCATAATCGAGAGACTCTAAAAGTCCATCAGCATGGAGCTTCTTCATGCGCTTGACGCCAATGTGACCAAGGCGGCAGTGCCACAAGTATGTGGGACTATCGTTATCAACTTTACATCTTTTTGTATTCACACTATGAATATGTGTAACATTACGTTCGAGATTCATTAAGAATAAACCATTGACCATCGGGGCATGACCATAAAACATATCTCTCATATAAATAGAACAACCATTATTCTCGGATTTAAATGAGTAGCCATCTCGTATTAAACGAGATCCAAATACAATATTCATGCTCAAACTTGTCACTAAATAACAATTATTGAGGTTTAAAACTAATCCTGTAGGTAAATGTAGAGGTAACGTGCTGATGGCGATCACATCGACCTTGGAACCATTCCCGACGCGCATCGTCACCTCGTCCTTTGCCAGTCTCCACTTATTCCACAGCTCCTGCTGTGAGTTACAAATATGAGCAACGGCACCGGTATCAAATACACAGGAGTTACTACGAGTACTGGTAAGGTACACATCAATTACATGTATATAAAATATACCTTTTGTATTGCCGGCCTTCTTGTCCACTAAGTATTTGGGGCAGTTCTGCTTCTAGTGACCCTTCCCTTTGCAATAAAAGCACTCAGTCTCAGGCTTGGGTCCATTCTTTGACTTCTTCCCGGCAAATGGCTTACCGGGTGCGGCAACATCCTTGCCGTCCTTCTTGAAGTTCTTCTTACCCTTGCCCTTCTTGAACTTAGTGGTTTTATTGACCATCAACACTTGATGTTCCTTCTTGATTTCTACCTCTGCTGACTTCAGCATTGAAAATACTTCAGGAATAGTTTTCACCATCCCCTGCATATTGTAGTTCATCACAAAGCTCTTGTAGCTCGGTGGGAGTGACTGGAGAATTCTGTCAATGACCGCCTCGTTCGGGTGGTTAATGTCCAGCTGGGACAGGCGGTTGTGCAACCCAGACATTTTGAGTATGTGCTCACTGACAGAACTATTTTCCTCCATCTTACAACTATAGAACTTGTCGGAGACTTCATATCTCTCGACCCGGGCATGAGCTTGGAAAACCATTTTCAGCTCCTCGAACATCTCATATGCTCTGTGTTGCTCAAAACGGTTTTGGAGCCCCGGTTCTAAGCTGTAAAGCATGCCACACTGAACGAGGGAGTAATCATCAGCACGTGACTACCAAGCGTTCATAACGTCTTGGTTCTCTGGGATGGGTGCTTCACCTAGCGGTCCTTCTAGGACATATGCTTTCTTGGCAGCTATGAGGATGATCCTCAGGTTCCGGACCCAGTCCGTATAGTTGCTGCCATCATCTTTCAGCTTGGTTTTCTCTAGGAACACGTTGAAGTTCATGTTGACATGACTGTTGGCCATTTGATCTACAAGACATATTTTGCAAAGATTTTAGACTAAGTTCATGATAATTAAGTTCATCTAATCAAATTATTTAATGAACTCCCACTCAGATTAGACATCCCTCTAGTCATCTAAGTGTTACATGATCCGAGTCGACTAGGCCGTGTCTGATCATCACATGAGACGGACTAGTCATCATCGGTGAACATCTCCATGTTGATCGTATCTTCCATACGACTCATGTTCGACCATTCGGTCTCTGTGTTCCGAGGCCATGTCTGTACATGCTAGGCTCGTCAAGTTAACCTAAGTGTTTTGCATGTGTAAGACTGTCTTACACCCATTGTATGTGAACGTAGGAATCTATCACACCCGATCATCACGTGGTGCTTCGAAACGACGAACTTTAGCAACGCCGCACAGTTAGGGAGAACACTTTCTTGAAATTGTTATAAGGGATCATCTTATTTACTACCGTCGTTCTAAGTAAACAAGATGCATAAACATAATAAACATCACATGCAATTATATAGTAGTGACACGATATGGCCAATATCATATAGCTCCTTTGATCTCCATCTTCGGGGCTCCATGATCATCTTCGTCACCGGCATGACACCATGATCTCCATCATCATGATCTCCATCATCGTGTCTCCATGAAGTTGCTCGCCAACTATTACTTCTTCTACTATGGCTAACGTTTTAGCAATAAAGTAAAGTAATTACATGGCGTTAAATCATTGACACGCAGGTCATACAATAATTAAGACAACTCCTATGGCTCCTGCCGGTTGTCATACTCATCGACATGCAAGTTGTGATTCCTATTACAATAACATGATCTCATACATCACAATATATCATTCATCATTCATCACAACTTTTGGCCATATCACATCACAAAACAATTGCTGCAAAAAGAAGTTAGACATCCTCTAATTGTTGTTGCATCTTTTACGTGGCTGCAATAGAGTTCTAGCAAGAACGTTTTCTTACCTACGAAAAAGCCACAACGTGATTTGTCAACTTCTATTTACCCTTCATAAGGACCCTTTTCATCGAATCCGCTCCAACTAAAGTGGGAGAGACAGACACCCACTAGCCACCTTATGCAACTAGTGCATGTCAGTCGGTGGAACCTGTCTCACGTAAGCGTACGTGTAAGGTCGGTCCAGGCCGCTTCATCCCACAATACCGCTGAAGCAAAATAAGACTAATAGCGGCAAGAAAGTTGACAACCTCTACGCCCACAACAAATTGTGTTCTACTCGTGCAATAGAGAACTACGCATAGACCTAGCTCATGATGCCACTGTTGGGGAACGTTGCATAAAATAAAATGTCAGAGTAATGGGTCACGGGTAGGCTAACCCGAGCCCCAAAACCTTTCAAAAACATCGGGGCAGACTGCGCCCCTCAAGACTCCGCAATAAGGAGCCGCCTCCTGGGAGTCGGCGGCAAGGCCGCCGACTGTCCCTCACGGCCATGCCCCAGGGACGACTTCGAGATAAGCCGACTCCTATTGGCGGCTTCCAGAGAAGCCGGCTATGGGGAGTCGGCCCGTGACTCCGCCTATCCCTCACGGCCGAGTCCCAGCGGCGACTTTGAGATAAGCCGACTCCTATTGACGGCTTCCAGAGAAGCCGACTATGGGGAGTCAGCCCGCGACTTCGACCTCCTCCTGTCTTCGCCACGATGGACGGGACGGGGTACGGCCATCGTGTGGCCCATCCCCCTCTCGCTTACGAAGGTCCGGTGTGGCTACAGTGCACCGTATCGATGGAGATCTCCATCCGGCGCGGCACTGTTGCCATGCCTGCCCTGACCTCAGCCCCCGTGGGCGGCGCACTGTGCCCACGACGGCCTGCCTGTACGGCCCAGAGACGGCGGGTCCCACCCTTTAGTGGGGATACAGAAGATGGCAAGAGTGCCACAAGACGGACCAGTTGGGAGTCGGCCCCCGGGAGTCGGCCGGCCCCTCCCACGGGCCCCACGTGCCATTAACTAGACAAGACGGGGAATGGCAACAATGACCGCCCGTCAGGCGGCGGCACTGTTGCCACGACCCCATGACCAAGCCAGTGTCATTAGAAGCACGGCTACAGTACCAGGCCTGTCGGCGGGGCCCGCCAGTCGGCGGGCCCTAGCAGTCAGCGGAGAAGACGACGGCCTAAGAGACAGACGGCTGGGACCCACGCCCAGCCGGATTACCATTGTATCCCTGGGGGGCGGGCCTATATAAGCCCCCCGGGGCACCCATGCATGGGGGGTCGCTCCTTTAGACTAGACCAGATCATATAGGAAGGAGGGAACTAGCCTCACCTTCTCCTACCCGAAACAGCTCAAGGAGCAACCTTGTACTCACTTTGCCATAGTGATCATGCGGAGACCCCGCAGAGCAGCAGTAGGGTTGTTATCTCCACGGAGAGACCTGAAGCTGGGTAAGATTCGCCGGCGTGCATGCCTTCGCCTCATCCCGTTTCCAGGCACCGGCGATGTTCTACTCGCCCCCACCGTGATAAGCCATCCTTTGGCATATGTCGCATCCAACCCCCAACATTTAGCGCCCACCGTGGGGCCTGGTGCACCGTCGCCCGGAGACCTGCTCTGGACGAGAACCCTCTTCCTCCCCAGTGAGCATAGCCAGCCCGGCATGCCCGATGGCGCTTGCCACGACGCACTGCAAAGCGTCGACGACGCCTACGTGGCGAGCGGCCTTGCCGATCTTCTTGGCAAGGCTCGCATCTCCGATGAGCCCGCATCCGATGCGGGCACAGGCTGCCCTGAGCGCCGCCTCGTCAGCCTCCTCGACCAACTCCACGTCTCCGGCGAGCCTAACGCGTACTTGGAGTCGGTCGGCTCCACCGACCCGATGCTTGTCGATTCCGACACCGCGTCGCTCGACGCCTTCCCCTCCGACGTGATCGTCTTGGAAGATCCTCTCCCACGAGCCGACAGTGGCGGCAGCACCGTCACCGAAGTATTCGTCATCAGCCACAGCGCCGCCTCCGACGAGAACGCCCGCGACGCCCTACAGGCCACTCTGCACGATCTATCCACCCCCATCCCGGCGGACGCTGACGCCGAAGCGCTGGAGGCACGCCGCCTTGCCCTCCTTGCGGAGGGCTAGAAGATCGCCACCATGAGACGCCTCACGGAGGCCCACCAGTGCGAAGTCGACCGCACCGCCTTCGGCACGCCGCCTCCAGAAGGGCCAAGCCGAGTCGGCGTCATCAAGAAACACGGCGCGGCCATCGCCAGCATGCTGGGAGCAGACCGCCCGGTCTATGCCATGCCCCTCGAGAACCTACGCGCCGCCCAGTCGATCGTTGATGAGCTAAACGGACTGGGGGCCGACGAGCTCCCCTACATGACCAGATGCATCCAGCAGCTGATCGATGCGGCCGCAACCCGGCATGAAGTCGACGTCCGAGCTGGAAGCCCCCCTCGCCAAGAGCACGGCGCGACATCGCGTACGCCAACTGCGGGTGGCGCCCGTGCGAGACAAGAGAAGGAGCCGGCTGCCAGCCGCAGCCGGACTCATATTACCATCGAGCGCGACGCAGAAGGCCGCCCCCGAGGAGTGGAGCGACGAGGCGACCTGCCGCCTCCTCCGCCTTGCAGGCAAAGATATCCTACCCCGCCGCCCGTCGAGCATCCGACTCTCAGCGGTCGACTTGGTCGCCGCGAAGGAGTCGGCGAGAATGATGCCCGCCATCAGATCGACCGCCTAGCACGATCCCTGGCCCTGGAAGAAAAAGATGATGTTGGCCCGACGTGTTTTGGCCCCCGCATCCGCGACGAGCCCTTTCCCAAAGGGTTCTCGCTCCCAAGAGACACGCCCAAGTACAACGGCTCCGTGAAGCCGGAAGACTGGTTGATCGACTACTCCACCGCCGTTCGCATAGCGAATGGTAATCAACGCGTTGCCGTGAAATATGTCCCCCTGATGCTCCAAGGCACGGCGCGCACCTGGCTCAACAGCCTCAAGCCTTACAGCATCAACAGCTGGCTAGACTTCACCGAAGCCTTCATACGCAACTTCACCAGCACATACAAGCGGGCTCCCAAGCCCCGACAGCTCTCCTTGTGCGTACAAGGGCCCAGCGAGTCGACCCGCGACTACCTCACGCGTTGGGCCGAGCTCCGCAACTCCTGCGAAGGAGTGCACGAGGTCCAGGCCATAGAGTACTTCACCGCCGGGTGCCACGAAGGCACTCTCCTCAAGCACCGACTCCTCTGCGACGAGCCGGTAACCCTTGACGAGCTACTGGTCATCGCGGACAAGTATGCCACGGCCGACTCCTCAATGAAGACCGAGCTCCGGGTAGACGCCTCCGAAAAGGTGCTGACGCTGGCTCCCAGGACACCGGCTGGAGAATCAAGCCGGCGCCCGTATCAGAACGATCACAAGCGCAAAGCCCCTCAGCCGGCATCCAGTAGTCGGCAGGTGGCCACGATTGATGAAGAGCAGCCTGAGGGACAACCGGCTCCGAAGAAACAGAAGGGCGGCAGGCCGGCTTGGCAGCTGGCTTTCTCCTACGAGCAGACTCTAGATGGTCCCTGCAAATTCCACAACGGCGCCAAGCCGTCGAACCACACCACCCGGAAATTCCACTGGCTCACCCGAATCGCCAAGGGAGACGGCCTCCTGCCTCCCCCGCCTGCTGGGCCGCCGCCTCCGCCGCCGCCCCAGCAGCCGGCTGTCAGGCCAGTCGGCGCAATACAAGACGAGTACCCAGAAGAGCACGGAGCCTATGTAGTGTTCACCAGTGTGGCTGACGATCGGCGCAGCCGGCGGCAGCAGCAGCAAGAGGTGAATGCCGTAGCATCAAGTACTCCAGAGTTCATGCACTGGTCCGAGAATCCTATCAGTTGGAACAGAGCTGATCACCCAGAGGTGATGCCGAGTCCGGGCTCCTACCCCTGGTCCTAGGCGCTACTTTTGCCACGGATAGGCGGGCCACTCGCTTCTCGCGAGTGCTGATAGACGGAGGCAGTAGCATCAACATTCTGTACAAGGATACCATGGAGAAGTTAGGAATCGAGCAAAGACAGCTTCAGAGCAGCCGGACTGTGTTCCACGGCATTGTTCCTGGCCTTTCCTGCTCACCAATCGGCAAGATCCTGATAGACGTCCTCTTTGGGGACAAAGATCATTTCCGCCGAGAGCCAGTTTGGTTTGAAGTGGTGGACCTCGAAATCCCGTACCATGCGTTGCTTGGCCGACCTGCTTTGGCTAAATTCATGGTGGTCCCCCACTACACCTACCTCAAGATGAAGATGACGAGTTCCAAGAGAATTCTGACCATAGCCGGCGACTACAGAAAGTCGTCCGCTTGCGCGGTCGAAAGCAGTCGGCTAGCAGAGTCCCTGGTGATCGCGGCCGAGAGGCGGCTTCTTGATCGGGTTGTGGCAATGGCCGGCAAGCAGCCCGAGATGTCGCCCGACCCCGAGGAGTCAGAAGCTGAAGGTTCGTTCAAGCCGGCCAAAGAAACAAAGAAGATACCCTTGGACTCGGAGCACCCAGAGAGGTACGCTGTCATAGGTGCAAACCTTGACAGGAAATAGGAAGGCGAGCTCGTCGATTTCCTCCGTGAGAATCAAGACATCTTCGCATGGTCCCCTAAAGACATGCCAGGTGTACCAACGGAATTCGCCGAGCACAAGTTACATGTCCGATCTGATGTGAAGCCCGTCAGGCAGCCCTTGCGCCGCCTATCAGAAGAGAAGAGAAGAGTTGTTGGAGAAGAGATAGCCCGGCTCCTGGCAGCCGGCTTTATTATGGAAGTATTTTTCTCAGTGTGGTTAGCAAACCCGATCCTAGTGCTGAAGAAGAACAAGCAGTGGCGGATGTGTATTACTAGCCTCAACAAAGCTTGCCCCAAGGACCCATTCGCTCTGCCGAGAATTGATCAGGTGATAGACTCCACAGCCGGATGCGAGCTATTGAGCTTCTTAGATGCATATTCAGGATATCACCAGATCAAGCTGAACCCGGCTGACAGATTGAAAACCGCCTTCATCACGCCGTTTGCAGCCTTCTGCTACCTGACCATGACGTTCGGCTT
The DNA here is from genome assembly GCF_018294505.1 of Triticum aestivum. Classification (NCBI taxonomy): domain Eukaryota; kingdom Viridiplantae; phylum Streptophyta; class Magnoliopsida; order Poales; family Poaceae; genus Triticum; species Triticum aestivum. The sequence goes on along the minus strand of NC_057810.1, from coordinate 130,951,330 downwards.
GAGGAATGCCGGCGCCACCTTTCAGCGTTGTATGCAGAAGTGCCTCCTCAAGAAAATCGGCAGAAACGCACACGTCTACGTAGACGATGTGGTGGTGAAGACGGAAAAGCATGGAACACTGCTGGAAGACCTTAAGGAAACCTTTGAGAACCTACGCCGATTCCAGATCAAGCTCAACCCTTAGAAGTGCGTCTTTGGAGTACCAGCCAGCCAACTCCTCGGCTTCCTGGTCTCTGAACGCGGCATAGAGTGCAACCCTGTCAAGATCAAGGCCATCGAGAGGATGAAGGTACCCAGCCGACTGCTAGATGTGCGAAAGTTCACCGGCTGCTTGGCGTCCATCAGCCGATTCATCAGTCGACTGGGCGAGAAGGCTCTCCCTTTATACCAGCTCATGAAGAAGACAACCTTTTTCGAGTGGAACCCCAAGGAGGACGAAGCTTTTCTCCAATTGAAGAAAATGTTGACTACTCCCCCTGTGCTGGCGGCACCGACTCCCAAAGAGCCCATGATCTTGTACATTGCCGCCACCAGTCGGGTAGTCAGCACAGTCATTGTAGTCGAACGCAAGGAGGAAGGCAAGGCACTACCTGTCCATAGACCGGTATATTACCTGAGCGAAGTACTGTTGGCCTCCAAGCAGAACTACCCCCACTACCAGAAGATGTGCTACGACGTGCACTTTGCCGCAAAGAAGCTGAAGCCTTACTTTTAGGAGCATCCAATCACTGTGGTTTGCACTGCCCCACTAGCCGAGATCATCAGAAGCCGAGATGCTTCTGGCCGAGTGGCCAAATGGGCCATTGAGTTGGCTCCCTACACCATCTACTACCAGCCCCGCACCCCCATCAAGTCGCAAGCACTGGCCGACTTCCTCATCGACTGGGCCGAGACCCAGTACCTGCCGCCAGCGCCCGACTCCACCCATTGGCGGATGCATTTCGACGGCTCCAAGATGCGCACCGGCTTGGGAGCCGGCGTTGTCCTCTCTTCCCCCAAAGGCGACAAGCTCATATATGCGCTGCAAATCCATTTCGCCGCCTCCAACAACGTCACTGAGTATGAGGCGCTCATTCACGGGCTCCAGCTTGCCAAAGAACTCAGCATTCGCTAGATCCTGTGTTATGGCGACTCCGACTTGGTGGTCCAGCAGTCATCTGGCGACTGGGACACCAAGGATGCAAACATGGCGAGCTACTGTTTCCTTGTACAGCAACTCAGTGGATATTTTGAGGGGTGCAAGTTCCTTCACCTGCCAAGAAATGACAACGACCAAGCAGACGCCCTGGCACGAATCGGCTCCACCCGCCAAGCAATACCATCTGGCGTCGCCCTTCGACGCCTCCTCAAGCCGTCTATCAAGCCTTCACCAGAATCAGACTCCATCTTTGTGATGGCTCCCCCCGAAGAAGTCGGATCCGACTCAAGAGCCTCAGCAGGCGGCACGAGAATCCTTGCAAATGACTCCAAGAGCACCGCAGTCGAAGCCGGCCTGGGGACTTCAGAACCTGGCCCGGGGACTGCGGCGACCAGTCCAAAGACTCCAGAACTCGGCCCGGGGACTGTGCCAGTCGGCCCGGGGACTTCATCAATCCAGCAAATGGCTGCGGACTCTAGCCCGCCGCCTCCCAGCCCAGCCGCCCTCGTCGAAGTCGCAGTACTGACGGTTGAAGAAATAGCAGCACCCTCATGGGCCCAGCCCATCCTCAAGTTCCTAGTAAGCAAAGAGCTGCCAACTGATGAAATCCTGGCTCGGCAAGTACAACGCCGAGCGGCAGCTTACACCATAGTCAACAGAGAGTTGGTCAGGCGCAGCGTCACTGGTGTCTACCAGTGTTGCGTCGAGCCAGACCAAGGCCAAGCAATTCTCAAAGACATCCATCAAGGCGAGTGCGGCCACCATGCGGCTTCAAGAGCACTCGTCGCCAAAGCCTTTCGGCACGGTTTCTTCTGGCCAACCGCCTTGGAAGAGGCCAAAGAATTGGTCCAAAAGTGCAAAGGGTGCCAGAAGTTCCGTTCCAAGCCACATGAGCCGGCTTCCGCACTCAAGACTATCCCCATTGCCTGGCCCTTTGCGGTTTGGGGCCTGGACATGGTGGGACCATTAAAAACAGCACGAGGCGGCCTAACTCACTTACTTGTCGTGGTGGACAAGTTCACCAAGTGGATAGAAGTAAAGACCATCAAGAAGTTGAATGGTCCGACTGCAGTGAGTTCCATCGCCGACATCACGACTCGGTACGGCATACCACACAGCATCATCACCGACAATGGCACGAATTTCGCCAAAGGTGCCTTGGCCCGTTTCTGCGCGATACAGGGCATCCGACTGGACTTAGCGTCTGTTGCCCATCCGCAGTCAAACGGCCAGGTGGAGCGAGCAAATGGCCTCATCCTGTCCGGCATCAAGCCTCGGCAGGTCGAACCACTGGAGCGTTTGGCCGGCTGTTGGCTTGACGAGTTGCCAGCCGTCCTCTGGAGTCTGCGCACAACTCCAAACAAGTCAACCGGCTTCACACCTTTCTTCCTCGTCTACGGTGTTGAAGCCGTCATCCCGACGGACATAGAGTTCGACTCCCCGCGAGTCACCATGTACACTAAGGAGGAAGCACAAGAAGCACGTCAAGACGGTGTCGATCTGCTGGAAGAGGGACGACTGTTGGCACTCAGCCGGTCCAGCATCTACCAGCAGAGCCTGCACCGATACTACAACAGGAAGGTCAGGCCGAGATCTTTTCAAGAGGGCGACCTTGTGCTCCGACTGATCTAGCAAACAGCCGGCCAGCACAAGCTGTCGGCACCTTGGGAAGGCCCCTTCCTTATCAGCAAAGTGTTGGGCAATGACTCCTACTACCTGATCGACACTCAGAAGACCCGAGAACGCAAGAGGGACGACTCCGGCAAAGAGACAGAACGCCCATAGAATGCAAATCTTCTCCGAAGATTTTACAGTTGATGCAGTATGTATCATGCTACCCTTTGTATTAAAGTACCAAGACTTCGGGGCCCCCGAGACGAGCTCGGGGACTGCCCTTTTTGTTATCTGTATGATAAGAATTATGCCTTCGAGTATATTACTGTTTGTTATGCCGCTTGGCACCGGGCTCGATTAGTCGGCCCGGGGACTCGCCGCCTCGCACTATGAAATGCTTCCCGCAGTCGGACAAAGATAGAACTCGGATAAATATTTACATAGGCCCTTGGCCGAATCTTCAAGCAGAAGTTCAAAATACACCCCGCAGATGGAATTGTTCGAATTAACAAATTCTTCACAGACTACTAGAACAGATAAAATGAAGGCAAGACGGCAGCCTAGGAAGCGGCAGACGGGTTCGGAGGGTCGGAGGTGACGGCGGTGTCAGGCGCCGGGGCGGCCGGCTGGACGTTCTCGGCTTGGTCGTCTCCGGCGGCAGCCGGCTCGGTCGGGCGCGGCTCATTGCTGGAGGCGCAGTCGAGCTGAGGCTAGTCGCCCACTCCGCCTTCTGGCGCCTCCGTCTCACCTCCGTCCTCCACCTCTCCTTCCTCCTCGGCGCTGGAACCGATCACCTCCGCCGAGTCCTCGTCGTAATCCGGGTTCATCCCGAACCACTCCGGCGGCGCCTCCCTGCCGTGTTCAGCCCGATCAGGGACGAAGATGCTGGTGTCGGTGTATTCGGCGATCACCGCAGCACGAGCGACGAGGGCGTCCTCCACAGCTACCAGCTCCGCCTGGGCCTCTGACCAGAACGCGGCCAGTCGGTCCAGGTCGAGCCCTGGATACCACGCCTTGACGAATTCCAAGGCCCGGCGCGCTCCAGCCCGGGCCGAGGAACCCTTCCAAGCCTCAAGACGACCAGCTGCGACCTCCAGCCAGTCGGCACTCCGACTAGCAGTGCACAGAACCAGCATGTCTGGCCACAGGGCGGCAATGGCCTGGGCGCCGACACGTTGAAGCTGGTGCAGCATCTGATGGGCCGGCCGCAGACGAGCCTCGATGCTCAGAAGCTGCTCATCGAGGGTCCGGGGGGCGTTGGCAGCAATCTTCGCACCATCTGCCCTCCGTGCCTCGCGATCAGCCTCGATGGCTTGAGTGGCCGCCTCCGAGTGGCCAGGGAAGAAGTCTGCCAAGACAAAAAAGAAGCAAGTCAAAATCAGGAGTCAGCCCGATCCATAGTCGGCGGCTCAAAGGAAATAAAGAAACTCACCGTCGACGATGTCCTCGATCTCCTGGAAGCCGGAGGTCAGCCGTGCCTCCTTGTCGGTCCAGGAGGAGCGCTCGCTTTCGAACTTGGCCAGGAGAGCAGTCTCTCTCTTCTCTGCCTCGTCCTGCGCCTTCTTGAGCAGCTTCCTCTGCTCCGCCAGCTGCACGGCCAACAGGTCGCGCTCCGCGGCGAGTTTTCTGCACTCCTCCCCCTTGGCGCGCAAGGCGGTGTTGGCCTCACCCAGCTGCTGCTGAAGAGTGGCGTTGGCCTCTGAAGAATAAAAAGGAAAAAACGTTAAGTCGTCAACAAAGAAGGCCGCCAGGAAGATCCGGCCCGACTGCTCAGCAGTCGGCCTGAATCTCGGGGACTATAGCCCGCGGGTGCGCCAGCGCGCCCCCGCGAAGAAGGAGGAGGACTCACTCTGACTCCCCGAAAAGTCGGTAGTCCGCCTGCCCAGCTCCTCGACATTGCGGTTGAAGGCAGTGACGCGGAGGTTGTGATACTCCTGTGATAAGAATTTCCAGACGAAGATAAGTATTGGAACTCGCTAGAAGGAGTTCCGAGCCGCCTGCTCAGCAGCCGACCCGAAACTCGAGGACTACACCCAGTGGGTGCGCTGGCGCGCCCCCACAGAGAAGAGCAAGGAACAATAAAGTCAAAAATGAAAGCATACCCGGACGGCTACTCGCGATGCCAGATGCGACTTGGTGCCGGCCTGGATGGCGTCGCCCTCGGCTCGCAGTTTCGCCTGAACATGCAGAAACGCCTGGTTCAGCGGGCCGGTCTCCAGGGGGCGTGGCGCCGAAGTCGCCTTCTCAAGGCGGCGGCGCGCTGGCGAGGCGACTTGGAGGAGCAGCCTCGCCACGGACTCGTCCTCAGTCGGCGGCATCGGCGGGCCTGCCGGCTGTTTACCCTGCACACTCCCGGACGGCGGTGGAGGCGGCGGTGGCGGCACGGCCGTGTCTGACATGGAGGCCTCGCCGCTTTCCCTCTCCATGATGGGGTTCTCGCTGCCGGCTTCCCCAGTCTGCCCCATGAACTCCGGGGGCGGCGGCGCGGAGTTTAGCGGGATGACGAGCAACGCTGATTGGCGGTGCGCGGCCTCCTCAGCTTGCTGCCTTGCCGCAACAGCGGCTTCGGCCTCATCCAGCTTCCTCTGGGCGGAGGCCGCCGCCTTCTCGGCCTCCGCCTTCTCTAGACGGGCGGCCTCGTCCTCGTCGCGCTTCTCCCGCGTGATCCGCTCCGTTGCCTCCCGGAGGTCGGCGGCGGGGTCAATCCGCCGAGTAGTGGCGGACGTCTCTACCGACCCCATGACGGAGGCGGCGGCGACCCTCTCAAAGGTAAGAGGAGCCCTGAAGCAAGGAAGGCATGTAAAAAATTTGGACAAGATTCACAAGTAGAAAAGAAGACAAAGGTGGAGGCACTTACGCGGAGACCAGTGACGGCTTCTTCACTTCCTTACGGAAGCGGTTGGCCATCGCGGTCGCCTCCTCCCGCTTGGTCGCGGTGGCCGCCCCCTTGAACTTCTTCGACCGGCCGCCAAGCAGGCTCGGCCCGGCCCGACGCCTCTTCACGCCGCCTTGACCATCCAAGCCGGCAGAGGAACGAGGCAGGGCGACTTCCCCCTTGGCATCGTCATCAGGCCAGTCGGCAAAGGTGGCCGAGGTCCTGAAGCCTCCTCCTCTCCCTCCTCCTCCTCCTTCGGCTTCGGCCTCCATCGCCGTGGCCCCCAAGTCAGGGTCATCGACGTCGCTCTCCGCTCGATCGGGGACGAACTGACGGGGCGGGCCTGCGGTGCCGGCTGAAGGCTGGTTGAGGGGATTCTGACTCAAGAAAGACCAAGAAGATCAGAAGTCGGACTCGGCTGCAAAAGAAGACGGAACAAAAAGAGAGACGACTTATAGCAGGCGGGGGGTTGGCGTGCGAGTATGGCTCTTTGCCAAACCGCCAATCCGCTGTAAGACTGCAGTTCGTGATGTAATTCACCGTGTCCACCACCTCCGCGTGGGGCATGTCCTTGGAGCACAGCCGACTCGGGTCCCGGTGGCCGCTCATCTGACAGATCAGATGAGGTCGGCCTTGAAGCGTGAGGACTCGGCGCGCCACAAAGGCGGCCAGCAAGTCGGCCCCGGTCAAACCCTCCGACTGCGTCAGCACCCGGAGTCGCGCGACGGCGGTAGCGCCAGCGGGAGTCAGCGTCTTGACCCGATGGGACCAGCTGGGGAGCCTCCCAGCCAGTGCGCCGGCTACATAAGGCGGCAGATTGACCCAGTCGTCGTCGGAGGCAACGTTCTTCACGTAAAAATATGACCGCTGCCACATCTTCACCGGCTTGATCAGCGGGATGGTGGGAAACGGGTTGTCAGCCACCGATCTCCGCATCGCGATGAAGGCACCGCACTGGGTCAGCACGCCGGCGACGTGCGTGTCAAGCTTGGACTGAAAGAACTCCCCCCACAACTCGATGGTGGGGAGAACACCGAGGAAGCCTTCGCACAGGGTGGCGAAGGAGGCCAGCAGCACCACCGTATTTGGGGTAAGGTGGTGCGGCTGGAGCCCGTGAAACTCCAAGAAGGAGCAGAAGAAGCTGCTCGCCGGCAGCCCCAGGCCGCGCATGAGGTGCGAGCGTAATACGACCAGCTCGCCCTCCTCCAACGCCGGCGACACCTCCCTCTCCGGCACAGCACGGGCTCGCACTAGGTCCGCGTCAGGGAGGCGACGCGTCTTGCGGAGGAACTCGATGATGTCATCGTCCACCTCGGAGCCATCCCACATGCCGGAGCGCATGGCAGGAGGTGCGGTGGCGGAGGAAGAGCTCATCGCCGCGGGCGTGGCGTGGTTCGGCGCGGCGCCGGCGAGAGGAAGAAGAAGCAAGAAGAAAGCAAGGGGAGTAGGGGAAATGGGCGTGCATGCTCCGCTGCCCCCCTCCTCCCGCCTACTTATAGGCTCGTGGGCTGAGAAGCCGATGGGGCAGGCGCGGGATTAACTATGCACAGGCCCCCACGCCCCCCATGATTTACCACACGGAGTAACTGCGCGTAGTTACAATGTGGGAATCCCAATCATCCGCCCAGCCGCAGCGGATCCGTTCACGTGCCGAGGCGCGGTAGTGGCGGGCCCCGCCTGAGGCCCTGTCCCGTCACGCGCGTGGGTGGGCAGACTAACCCTGCCACGTGGTGTCACGCGACAGATCTGCAGCAGGCGGCCGCCCGGAAGCTTATCAGGCACGCTGCCTGGACCCCGCTGCGACCTTCAAGCTCTCTAAGAGGCAAGGCGGCTTCCCGCGAGTCCGACTCCAGCTAGTCGGCCTGGAGGGAGACGGCGGGCAAGGTCCAGATTCCACCAGAAGGAAGAAACTATTGAGACTCATCGACATATCACCCTCGGTGTCTCACCAGCTTCGGGGACTACTGTCGGAGTAATGGGCCATGCGTAGGCTAACCCGAGCCCTAGAACCTTTCAAAAACATCAGGTCAGACTGCGCCCCTCAAGACTTCGCAATAAGGAGCCGCCTCCTGGGAGTCGGCGGCAAGGCCGCCGACTGTCCCTCACAGCCAAGTCCCAGGGACGACTTCGAGATAAGCCGGCTCCTATTGGCGGCTTCCAGAGAAGCCGGCTATGGGGAGTCGGCCCACCACTCCGCCTGTCCCTCACGGTCGAGTCCCAGGGGCGACTTCGAGATAAGCTGACTCCTATTGACGGCTTCCAGAGAAGCTGGCTATGGGGAGTCGGCCCGCGACTCCGACCTCCTCCTGTCTTTGCCACGATGGACGGGACGGGGTACGGCCACCGCGTGGCCCATCCCCCCTTGCTTACGAAGGGCCGGCATGGCTACAGTGCACCGTATAGATGGAGATCTCTATCCGGCGCGGCACTGTTGCCATGCCTGCCCTGACCTCAGCCCCCATGGGCGGCGCACTGTGCCCACGACGGCCTGCCTGTAAGGCCCAGAGATGGCGGGTGCCACCCGTCAGTGGGGATACAAAAGACGGCAAGAGTACCACAAGACGGACCCGTTGGGAGTCAGCCCCCGGGAGTCGGCCGACCCCTCCCACGGGCCCCACGCGCCATTAACCAGACAAGACGGGGAATGGCAATAGTGACTGCCTGTCAGGCGGCGACACAGTTGCCACGACCCCATGACCAAGCCAGCATCATTAGAAGCACGGCTACAATACCAGGCCTATCGGCAGGGCCCGCTAGTCGGCGGGCCCCAGTAGTCGGAGGAGAAGACGGCTCCGACTGATCTAGCGAACAGCCGGCCAGCACAAGCTGTCGGCACCTTGGGAAGGCCCCTTCGTTATCAGCAAAGTGTTGGGCAATGACTCCTACTACCTGATCGACACTCAGAAGACCCGAGCACGCAAGAGGGACGACTCCGGCAAAGAGACGGAACGCCCATAGAATGCAAATCTTCTCCAGAGATTTTACAATTGATGCAGTATGTATCATGCTACCCTTTGTATTAAAGTACCAAGACTTCGGGGCCCCCGAGACGAGCTCGGGGACTGCCCTTTTTGTTATCTGTATGATAAGAATTATGCCTTCGAGTATATTACTCTTTGTTATGCCGCTTGGCACCGGGCTCGACTAGTCGGCCCGGGGACTCGCCGCCTCGCACTATGAAATGCTTCCCACAGTCGGACAAGTAGTGTGTGGTGCCTAAGCCATCTCTTGTCAGAAGCCGCAGCTCACAGAGCGACTGTTTGGTGGGCAGGAGTAAGGAAGAATGGGCGCCCACATGAAAAATGGCTAAGGACTCAAAGCATAAGCATAGCCTAAGCCGACTTCCAGCCTCTCTTAGCAAAGCCGACTCTTGAGCAGCCGGCTTGCCGATTTCTATCCAACTTGTTAAAAGACTCTAAAAAATGGCCAAGTACTTGCTTTCCAAAAAATAGCCAAGCATTTGATCCAGAGGCGGTCCGCCGAGCGGCCGTCTGACTGGCAAGGCGGCGACTAAGGGAAGGCGGCAAAGGAAAAAGCCAAAAGTGCAATGAACAAGGAAAGATAGAACTCGGATAAATATTTACATAGGCCCTTGGCCGAATCTTCAAGCAGAAGTTCAAAATACACCCCGCAGATGGAATTGTTCGAATTAACAAATTCTTCAAAGACTACTAGAACAGATAAAATGAAGGCAAGACGGCAGCCTAGGAAGCGGTAGATGGGTTCAGAGGGTCAGAGGTGACGGCGGTGTCAGGCGCCGGGGCGGCCGGCTGGACGTTCTCGGCTTGGTCGTCTCCGGCGGCAGCCGGCTCGGTCGGGCGCGGCTCGTTGCTGGAGGCGCGGTCGAGCTGAGGCTGGTCGCCCACTCCGCCTTCTGGCGCCTCCGTCTCACCTCCGTCCTCCGCCTCGCCTTCCTCCTCGGCGCTGGAACCGATCACCTCCGCCGAGTCCTCGTCGTAATCCGGGTTCAACCCGAACCACTCCGGCGGCGCCTCCCTGCCATCTTCAGCCCGATTAGGGACAAAGATGCTGGTGTCGGCGTAGTCGGCGATCGCCGCAGCACGAGCGACGAGGGCGTCTTCCACAGCTACCAGCTCCGCCTGGGCCTCTGACTGGAACGCGGCCAGTCGGTCCAGGTCCAGCCCTCGATACCACGCCTTGACGAAATCCAAGGCCCGACGTGCTCCAGCCCGGGCCGAGGAACCCTTCCAAGCCTCAAGACGACCAGCTGCGACCTCCAGCCAGTCGGCAGTCCGACTGGCAGTGCGCAGAACCGGCATGTCTAGCCACAGGGCGGCAATGGCCTGGGCGCCGACACATTGAAGCCGGCATAGCATCCGATGGGCCAGCCGCAGACGAGCCTCGATGCTCAGAAGCTGCTCATCGAGGGTCCGGGGGGCGTTGGCGGCAATCTCCGCACCATCTGCCCTCCGTGCCTTGCGATCAGCCTCGATGGCTTGAGTGGCCGCCTGCGAGTGGCCAGGGAAGAAGTCTGCCAAGACAAAAAAGAAGCAAGTCAAAATCAGGAGTCAGCCCGACCCACAGTCGGCGGCTCAAAGGAAATAAAGAAACTCACCGTCGACGATGTCCTCGATCTCATGGAAGACGGAGGTCAGCTGTGCCTCCTTATCGGTCCAGGAGGAGCGCTCGCTTTCGAACTCGGCCAGGAGAGCAGTCTCTCTCTTCTCTGCCTCGTCCTGCGCCTTCTTGAGCAGCTCCCTCTACTCCGCCAGCTGCGTGGCCAGCAGGTCGCGCTCCGCGGAGAGTTTGCTGCACTCCTCCCCCTTGGCGCGCAAGGCGGTGTTGGCCTCACCTAGCTGCTGCTGAAGAGTGGTGTTGGCCTCTGAAGAATAAAAAGGAAAAAACGTTAAGTCATCAACAAAGAAGGTCGCCAGGAAGATACAGCCCGACTGCTCAGCAGTCGGCCCGAATCTCGGGGACTACAGCCCGCGGGTGCGCCAGCGCGCCCCCGTGAAGAAGAAGGAGGACTCACTCCGACTCTCCGACAAGTCGGCAGTCCGCCTGCCCAGCTCCTCGACATTGCGGTTGAAGGCAGTGACGCGGAGGTTGTGATACTCCTATGATAAGAATTTCCAGACGAAGATAAGTATTGGAACTCGCCAGAAGGAGTTCCGAGCCGCCTGCTCAGCAGCCGACCCGAAACTTGAGGACTACACCCAGTGGGTGCGCTGGCGCGCCCCCACAGAGAAGAGCAAGGAACAATAAAGTCAAAAATGAAAGCATACCCGGACGGCTACTCGCGATGCCAGATGCGCCTTGGTGCAGGCCTGGATGGCGTCGCCCTCGGCTCACAGTTTCGCCTGAACATCCAGAAGCGCCTGGTTCAGCGGGCCCGTGCCGCCTCCTCGCACCCACCCAACGGGCGCGGCACTCGTCGCCTCGGCGTCTGGGATGGCCGAGCTGGCGGCGCCGGTCGCCAGGGGGCGTGGCGCCGAAGTCGCCTTCTCAAGGCAGCGGCACGCTGGCGAGGCGACTTGGAGGAGCAGCCTCGCCACGGACTCGTCCTCAGTAGGCGGCACCGGCGGGCCTGCCGACTGTTTACCCTGCACACTCCCAGACGACGGAGGAGGTGGCAGTGGCGGCACGGCCGTGTCTGACATGGAGGCCTCGCCGCTTTCCCTCTCCATGATGGGGTTCTCGCCGCCGGCTTCCCCAGTCTGCCCCGTGAACTCCGGGGGCGACGTCACGGAGTTCAGCGGGATGACGAGCAACGCCGATTGGCGGTGCGCGGCCTCCTCAGCTTGCCGCCTTGCCACAATGGCGGCTTCGGCCTCATCCAGCTTCCTCTGGGCGGAGGCCGCCGCCTTCTCGGCCTCCGCCTTCTCCAAACGGGCCTCCTCGTCCTCGTCGCGCTTCTCCCGCGCGTTCCGCTCCGTCGCCTCCCGGAGGTCGGCGGCGGGGTCAATCCGCCGAGTAGTGGCGGACGTCTCTGCCGACCCCATGACGGAGGCGGCGGTGACCCTCACAAAGGTAAGAGGAGCCCTGAAGCGAGGAAGGCATGTAAAAAATTTGGACAAGATTCACAAGTAGAAAAGAAGACAAAGGTGGAGGCACTTACGCGGAGAACAGTGGCGGCTTCTTCACTTCCCTACGGAAGCGGTTGGCCTTCACGATCGCCTCCTCCCGCTTGGTCGCGGCGGCCGCCCCCTTGAACTTCTTCGACCGGCCGCCAAGCAGGCTCGGCCCGGCCCGGCGCCTCTTCACGCCGCCTTGACCATCCAAGCCAGCAGAGGAACGAGGCGGGGCGACTTCCCCCTTGGCGTCGTCATCAGGCCAGTCGGCAAAGGTGGCCGAGGGCCTGAAGCCTCCTCCTCTCCCTCCTCCTCCTCCTTCGGCTTCGGCCTCCATCGCTGCAGCCCCCAAGTCAGGGTCATCGACGTCGCTCTCCGCTCGGTCGGGGACGAACTGACGGGGCGGGCCTGCGGTGCCGGCTGAAGGCTGGTTGAGGGGATTCTGACTCAAGAAAGACCAAGAAGATCAGAAGTCGGACTCGGCTGCAAAAGAAGATGGAACAAAAAGAGAGACGACTTATAGCAGGCGGGGGGTTGGCGTGCGAGTACGGCTCCTTGCCGAACCGCCAATCCGCCGTAAGGCTGCAGTTCGCGATGTAATTCATCGTGTCCGCCACCTCCGCGTGGAGCATGTCCTTGGAGCACAGCCGACTCGGGTCCCGGTGGCCTCTCATCTGACAGATCGGATGAGGTCGGCCTTGAAGCATGAGGACTCGGCGCGCCACGAAGGCGGCCAGCAAGTTGGCCCCGGTCAAACCCTCCGACTGCGTCAGCACTCGGAGTCGCGCGATGGCGGCGGCGCCAGCGGGAGTCAGCGTCTTGACCCGGTGGGACCAGCTGGGGAGCCTCCCAGCCAGTGCGCCGGCTACATAAGGCGGCAGATTGACCCAGTCGCCGTCGGAGGCAACGTTCTTCACGTAAAAATATGACCGCTGCCACATCTTCACCGGCTTGATCAGCGGGATGGTGGGAAACGGGTTGTCGGCCACCGATCTCCGCATCGCGATGAAGGCACCGCACCGGGTCAGCACGCCGGTGACGTGCGTGCCGAGCTTGGACTGAAAGAACTCCCCCCACAACTCGACGGTGGGAGAACACCAAGGAAGCCTTCGCACAGGGTGGCGAAGGCGGCCAGCAGCACCACCGTATTTGGGGTAAGGTGGTGCGGCTGGAGCCCGTGAAACTCCAAGAAAGAGCAGAAGAAGCTGCTCGCCGGCAGCCCCAGGCCGCGCATGAGGTGCGAGCGGAATACGACCCGCTCGCCCTCCTCCGGCTCTGGCGACACCTCCCTCTCCGGTGCAGCACGGGCTCGCACTAGGTCCGCGTCGGGGAGGCAACGCGTCTTGCGGAGGAACTCGATGATGTCGTCGTCCACCTCGGAGCCATCCCACACGCTGGAGCACACGGCAGGAGGTGCGGTGGCGGAGGAAGAGCTCATCGCCGCGGGCGTGGTGTGGTTCGGCGCGGCGGTGGCGAGAGGAAGAAGAAGCAAGAAGAAAGCAAGGGGAGTAGGGGAAATGGGTGTCCGTGCGTGCTCCGCTGCCCCCCTCCTCCCGCCTACTTATAGGCTCGTGGGCTGAGAAGCCGATGGGGCGGGCGCAGGATTAACTGTGCACAGGCCCCCACACCCCCCATGATTTACCACACGGAGTAACTGCGTGCAGTTACAATGTGGGAATCCCAACCGTCCGCCCGGCCGCAGCGGATCCGTTCGCGTGCCGAGGTGCGGTAGTGGCGGGCCCCGCCTGAGGCCCTGTCCCATCACGCGCGTGGGTGGGCAGACTAACCCTGCCACGTGGTGTCACGCGACAGATCTGCAGCAGGCGGCCGCCCGGAAGCTTATCAGGCACGCTGCCTGGACCCCGCTGCGACCTTCAAGCTCTCTAAGAGGCAAGACGGCTTCCCGTGAGTCCGACTCCAGCTAGTCGGCCTGGAGGGAGATGGCGGGCAAGGTCCAGATTCCACCAGAAGGAAGAAACTGTTGAGACTCCTCGACATATCACCCTCGGTGTCTCACCAGCTTCGGGGACTACTGTCGGAGTAATGGGCCACGGGTAGGCTAACCCGAGCCCTAGAACCTTTCAAAAACATCAGGGCAGACTGCGCCCCTCAAGACTCCGCAATAAGGAGCCGCCTCCTGGGAGTCGGCGGCAAGTCCCACAGCCAAGTCCCAGAGACAACTTCGAGATAAGCCGACTCCTATTGGCGGCTTCCAGAGAAGCCGGCTATGGGGAGTTGGCCCACGACTCCGCCTGTCCCTCACGGCCGAGTCCCAGGGGCGACTTCGAGATAAGCCGACTCCTATTGACGGCTTCCAGAGAAGCCGGCTATGAGGAGTCAGTCCGCGACTCCGACCTCCTCCTGTCTTTGCCACGATGGACGGGACGGGGTACGGCCATCGCGTGGCCCATCCCCTCTCGCTTACAAAGGGCCGGCATGGCTACAGTGCGCCGTATCGATGGAGATCTCCATCCGGCGCGGCATTGTTGCCATGCCTGCCCTGACCTTAGCCCCCGTGGGCGGCACACTGTGCCCACGACAGCCTGCCTGTATGGCCCAGAGATGGCGGGTTCCACCCGTCAATGGGGATACAGAAGACGGCAAGAGTGCCACAAGACGGACCCGTTGGGAGTCGGCCCCCGGGAGTCGGCCGGCCCCTCCCACGGGCCCCATGCGCCATTAACCAGACAAGACGGGGAATGGCAACAGTGACCGCCCGTCAGGCGGCGGCACTGTTGCCACGACCCCATGACCAAGCCAGCGTCATTAGAAGCACGGCTACAGTACGAGGCCTATCGGCGGGCCCCAGCAGTCGGCGGAGAAGACGGTGGCCTAAGAGACAGACGGCTGGGACCCACGCCCAGCCGGATTACCATTGTATCCCTAGGGGGCGGGCCTATATAAGCCCCCCGGGGCACCCATGCATGGGGGATCGCTCCTTTAGACTAGACCAGATCATATAGGAAGGAGGGAACTAGCCTCACCTTCTCCTACCCCCAGGAAACAACTCAAGGAGCAACCCTGTACTCACTTTGCCATAGTGATCATGCAGAGACCCCGCAGAGCAGCAGTAGGGGTGTTATCTTCATGGAGAGCCCTGAAGCTGGGTAAGATTCGCTGGCGTGCATGCCTTCGCCTCATCCCGTTTCCAGGCACCGGCGACGTTCTACTCGCCCCCACCATGATAAGCCATCCTTTGGCATATGTCGCATCCAACCCCCGACATAAAAAAAATTCCTATGTTCACCAAGATCAATCTATGAGTTCATCTAGCAACGAGAGAGGGGAGTGCATCTACATACCCTTGTAGATCGCGAGCGGAAGCGTTCAAGAGAATGGGGTTGAGGGAGTCGTACTCGTCGTGATCCAAATCACCAGAGATCCTAGCGCCGAACGGACGGCACCTCCGCGTTCAACACACGTACGGTCAGCGTGACGTCTCCTCCTTCTTGATCCAACAAGGGGGGAGGAGAGGTTGATGAAGATCCAGCAGCACGACGGCGTGGTGGTGGATGCAGCAGGGTTCCGGCAGAGCTTCGCCGAGCTTCTGCGAGAGGGAGAGGTGTAGCACGGGAGAGGGAGGTGCCAAGACATCAGGGTGCGGCTTCCCTCCCTCCCCCCTTTATATAGGCCCCCTGGGGGGCACCGGCCCTGGAGATGGGATCTCCCAAGGGGGGCGGCGGCCAGGGGGTGGAGTGCCCCCCAAGGCAAGTGGAGGCGCCCCCCCCCCCACCCTAGGGTTTCCAACCCTAGGCGCAGGGGGGCCCAAGGGGGGCGCACCAGCCCACCAGGGGCTGGTCCCCTCCCCACTTCAGCCCACGGGGCCCTCCGGGATAGGTGGCCCCACCCGGTGGACCCCCGGGACCCTTCTGGTGGTCCCGGTACAATACCGGTGACCCCCGAAACTCTCCTGATGGCTGAAACTGCACTTCTTATATATAATTCTTTACCTCTGGACCATTCCGGAACTCCTCGTGATGTCTGGGATCTCATCCGGGACTCCGAACAACTTCAGGTTTGCTGCATACTAATATTTTTACAACCCTAGCATCACCGAACCTTAAGTGTGTAGACCCTACGGGTTCGGGAGACACGCAGACATGACCGAGACTGCTCTCCGGTCAATAACCAACAGCAAGATCTGGATACCCATGTTGGCTCCCACATGCTCTCATCGGATGAACCACGATGTCGAGGATTCAAGCAACCCCGTATACAATTCCCTTTGTCAATCGGTACGTTACTTGCCCGAGATTCGATCGTCGGTATCCCAATACCTCGTTCAATCTCATTACCGGCAAGTCACTTTACTCGTACCATAATGCATGATCCCATGACCAGACACTTGGTCACTTTGAGCTCATTATGATGATGCATTATCGAGTGGGCCCAGAGATACCTCTCCGTCATACGGAGTGACAAATCCCAGTCTCGATCTGTGTTAACCCAACAGACACTTTCAGAGATACCTGTAGTGCACCTTTATAGTCACCCAGTTACGTTGTGACGTTTGGTACACCCAAAGCACTCCTATGGTATCCGGGAGTTACACGATCTCATGGTCTAAGGAAAAGATACTTGACATTGGAAAAGCTCTAGCAAAACGAACTACACGATCTTGTGCTATGCTTAGGATTGGGTCTTGTCCATCATATCATTCTCCTAATGATGTGATCCCGTTATCAATGACATCTAATGTCCATAGTCAGGAAAGCATGACTATCTATTGATCAACGAGCTAGTCAACTAGAGGATCACTAGGGACATATTGTGGTCTATGTATTCAACGTGTATTACGATTTCCGGATAATACAATTATAGCATGAATAAAAGACAATTATCATGAACAAGGAAATATAATAATAATCCTTTTATTATTGCCTCTAGGGCGTATTTCCAACAATACCAAGATCTGAAACTCTTAAATGAGAGAGAGTCTTCGCATAGTTGCATAATTATTTAGCTACTCATTGATCTTCACTTATATCTGTTGGAGTCGTTTGTCGTTTTCTCTAGTGCTTCACTTACATCTTTTAGAGCATGGCGGTGGTTATATTTTGTAGAAAATAATGAACTCTCATGCTTCACTTATATTATTTTGAGAGTCTTAAAACAGCATGGTAATTTAAATGAAAACTATCATTGAAAGTGAATTGGATTCCATGATCAATTTGATACTTGATAATTGTTTTGAGATATGGAGGTAGTGATATTAAAGTCATGCTAGTTGGGTGATTATAAATTTAAAGAATGCTTGTGTTGAAGCTTGTGATTCTCGTAGCATGCACGTATGGTGAACCGCTTTGTGATGAAGTTGGAGCACAATTTTATTTATTGATTGTATTCCTTATGAGTGGCGGTCGGGGACAAGCGATGGTCTTTTCCTACCAATCTATCCCCCTAGGAGCATGCGCATAGTACTTTGTTTTTGATGACTTCTAGATTTTTGCAATAAGTACATGAGTTCTTTTGACAAATGTTGAGTCCATGGAGTATACGCACCTCACCCTTCCACCATTGCTAGCTTCTCTTGTGCCGCGCAACTTTCGCCGGTAGCATACACCCACCATATACCTTCCTCAAAACAGCCACCATACCGACCTATCATGGCATTTCCATAACCATTCCGAGATATATTGCCATGCAACTTTCCACCATTCCATTCATATGACACGCGTTACTTTTGTCATATTGCTTTTTGCATGATCATGTAGTTGACATTGTATTTGTGGCAAGGCCACCTTCATAATTTTCATACATGTTGCTCTTGCTTCATTGCATATCCCGGTACACCACCGGCGGCATTCATATAGAGTCATATATTGTTCTAGCTTTGAGTTGTAAATCCATAAAAGTGTGATGATCTTCATTATTAGAGCATTGTCCTAGTGAGGAAAGGATGATGAAGACTATGATTCCCCCACAAGTCGGGATGAGACTTCGGACTTTACAAAAAGAAAAAGGAAAGAAAAAAAGAGAGAAAGGCCAAAAAGAAAAAAAAAGAAGGCCAAAGAAAAAAAGAAAAAAGAAAATGAAAAAAGAGAAGAAAAAAAATTAAATGAGAGAAAAAGAGAGAAGGGACAATGCTACTATCTCTTTTTCCACACTTGTGCTTCAAGAATAGCACCATGATCTTCATGTTAGAGAGTCTCATATGTTGTCACTTTCATATACTAGTGGGAATTTTTCATTATAGAACTTGGCTTGTATATTCCAATGATGGGCTTCCTCAAAGTGCCATAGGTCTTCATGAGCAAGCAAGTTGGATGCACCCCACTTAGTTTCTTTTGTTGAGCTTTCATATATTTATAGCTCTAGTGCATCCGTTGCATGGCAATCCCTACTCACTCACATTGATATCTATTGATGGGCATCTCCATAGCCCGTTGATACGCCTAGTTGATGTGAGACTATCTTCTCCTTTTTTGTCTTCTCCACAACCACCATTCTATTTCACATATAGTGCTATGTCCATGGCTCACGCTCATGTATTGCGTGAAAGTTGAAAGAGTTTGAGATTATTAAAGTATGAGACAATTGCTTGGCTTGTCATCGGGGTTGTGCATGAATAAATACTTTGTGTGATGAAGATAGAGCAACAGCCAGACTATATGATTTTGTATGGATAACTTTCTTTGGCCATGTTATTTTGAGAAGACATGATTACTTTGATTAGTATGCTTGAAGTGTTACTATTTCTTTTATCATTATGAACTTTTATTTTGAATCATTTGGATCTGAACATTCATGCCACAATAAAGAGAAATTACTTTGAGAATCATGCTAGGTAGCATTCCACATCAAAAATTCTGTTTTTATCATTTACCCACTCGAGGACGAGCAGGAATTAAGCTTGGGGATGCTTGATACGTCTCCAACATATCTACAATTTTTTATTGTTCCATGCTATTATATTACTTGTTTTGAATGATTATGGGCTTTATTATACACTATTATATTACTTTTGGGACTAACCTATTAACCGGAGGCCCACCCATATTGATGTTTTATTGCCTGTTTCAGTATTTCGAAGAAACGAAATATCAAACAGAGTCCAAACGGAATGAAACCTTCGGCAACGTGATTTTTTGGAAGAATATCATCCTGGAGACGTGGAGTTCAAGTCAGAAGATACTCGAGGACTCCACGAGATAGGAGCCCCCCCCCCTGTAGGGCGCGCCCCCTGTCTCGTGGGCCCCTCGAGCACCTCCCAACCGACTTATTTCGCCTATATAGTCCCACGTACCCTAAAAACATCCAGGGAGAAGATAGATCAGGAGTTCCGCCACCACAAGCCTCTGTAGCCACCAAAAACCTCTCGGGAGCCCGTTCCCGCACCCTGCCGGAGGGGGATCCCATCACCGGTGGCCATCTTCATCATCCTGGCGCTCTCCATGACGAGGAGGGAGTAGTTCACCCTCGGGGCTGAGGGTGTGTACCAGTAGCTATGTGTTTGATCTCTCTCTCTCGTGTTCTCTCTCATGTTCCCTCTATGGCACAATCTTGATGTATCCCGAGCTTTGCTATTATAGTTGGAACTTATGATGTTTCTCCCCATCTACTCTCTTGTGATAAATTGAGTTTCCCCTTTGAAGTTATCTTATCGGATTGAGTCTTTTATGAGAACACTTGATGTATGTCTTGCCGTGCTTATTTGTGGTGACAATGCAATATCATGTGCCTCTTGATGTATGTTTTGGTGACCAACTTGCGGGTTCCGCCCATGAACCTATGCATAGGGGTTGGCACACGTTCTTGACTCTCCGGTAGAAACTTTGGGGCACTCCTTGAAGTACTTTTATGTTGGTTGGGTGAATCTGAGATTGTGTGATGCATATCATATAATCATGCCCATGGATACTTGAAGTGAGAATGGAGTATCTAGGTGACATTAGGGTTTTGGTTGATTTGTGTCTTAAGGTGTTATTCTAGTATGAACTCTTTTATAGATCGATCCGGAAGAATAACTTTGAGGTGGTTTCGTACCCTACCATAATCTCTACATTTGTTCTCCGCTATTAGTGGCTTTGGAGTGACTCTTGGTTGCATGTTGAGGGCTTGTTATATGATATATCTATGTTATTATTGTTGAGAGAACTTGCACTAGTGAAAGTATGAACCCTAGGCCTTGTTTCCTATCATTGCAATACCGTTTACGCTCACTTTTACTATTAGTTACCTTGCTGTTTTTACAATTTCAGATTACAAAAACCCATATCTACTATCTGTTTTGCACTTGTATCACCATCTCTTCACCGAACTAGTGCACCTATACAATTTACCATTGTATTGGGTGTGTTGGGGACACAAGAGACTCTTTGTTATTTGGTTGCAGGGTTGTTTGAGAGAGACCATCTTCATCCTACGCCTCCTACGGATTGATAAACCTTAGGTCATCCACTTGAGGGAAATTTGCTACTGTCCTACAAACCTGTGCACTTGCAGGCCCAACAACGTCTACAAGAAGAAGGTTGTGTAGTAGACATCATTCACCATTTTCCTTTGATGAACAATTGACAACATAAACATGCACTTCCAAAAATCCAGATGCAATACAATCAAGAGATCCTTTGAATGTATGATACAAGCGAGAAGGCGCATAATATATGTACACATAATCAACCATCAATCGAGCAAAAAAGTATACAGGAAAGGCAAAATCACAAACACGATAGAATGCAGTGGATAGAGCTTGAATCTAGTATATGTAGAAACATGGTTTTGCATTTGCTATGAAACACATATATAGATCTACAGACATAATTTTTTCTAGGGAGAAGTAAGATAATAATATGAAAACACAAATAACTACCAAATTACGTGCAGCAGTATGTAAAATGGACTTCATAAATTAGATGACAAAAAAGGAAGCTCATGGAATTATAGAAGTTGAAGAACTCGTCTGGCCTCCCATAATGAACGGCTTTACACAACTTCATAATAAATTTTGCATATCCTATCTCAGGCCTAGTCCTATTATGAGACATACAAAAAAATCCACTTTAATATTGGGAAGACCCCAATGAGAACCTTATTAGAGTAAAGAAACTGCCTGAAAAAAGTTCAACAACATGCCAAAAGTTTACGACTTTTTGTATCTATACCAATATAAAAAGACCCAAAGGGGCAGATCCAACAAATCCCGGCCGTCAAATCAGGTCAATCCTACGACTCAGACTGCTTCAATGGTGAGCGCTCAACACATTTAGTACGCAGTTAACATCATACCAAATATTAATGTCAATGATAATCACATAATTAATACGCAAATAATATCCTACCTAATAGTACTTATGCGTAATTAATATATTATCTAATATCAACATGCATTGGATGTACACATTTACTAGTCAAAAAAAGCCATATGATTCTAAATTTCCATCAGCATGGAGATATCCTCTAAGTGGCACAGCTAGAATAGATCTCCTCAAGGGAAGACTCATGCAACATTTGCTAGCCAAATGAAGAAACGCGAAGGACACCTCCATTATACCTTCTTAATGTTTTCGCTAAACAGTGTGCTCTTCATGTCAAAGTTGTCAACGTGTGCCATGATGAGTCCATATATACATTGGTGGACCCTCAACAATTCTCTAGCAGCCTCACAATCACAAAATCTCACATGGCCTAAGCCATCGACGAACATGTCACATATGGACATCCTTTGTTGGTTTTGATGTGTAAGTCTTGGGTTTGGTTATGCATGTTGAGACCATCCGAGTTCCATGGTAGTTTGCATATTTGATGAGGTTTCCTCCTTGTAGCAGGGGTATAACTGAAATAACAAACCAACCAAATGATTATGGGCAGGTCAAAGAATGAAGGAAGTGAACAACATGCATGTGTATATTTCCCTATGCCTCCTTTTCCTATGCATTCTCAACAACATTTTCATTTTGCGGTAGTTCTCTTGTAAATTGCTATATCCATAGCTATTGTACTAAACTTTTAAAAGGAAGGAGTTGTAATGTCAAAAGTGTAAGGTATGGATGAAATGATGACAAAGAATGGTGAGTGCTCGGGTGAATGCGGGTAGGAGAGGTATATATAGCCGGAAGGGAAAGAGAAGTCATTATTACATACGTACTGTGGCTGTTTTCCCATTTAGTTGCATCAAATTCAAAGACATGTTGCGTGATTTAAAGCATTGTTTGGTTGGCTGAACCAACGTCGTCTCTTTTTTTATGGAAGAGCACGCATTCGGCATTTGAAGTGCTAGTAACTTTATTTTGATTTTGTTGATCTTCTTCCCGATGAATATTTTGCGTGAATTATTCAATCATGATCTCTGCTGCCATTTTTGTTCACTTCAAATTATGCACCCAGTTTCAGTATATCTCATTACCACACTCACAATTTCTTGTCATCTTAGTTTCCGCTAACAACCTTTTTACTTTTTTTTATCTATGGAAATTACAAGAAGTGCAGAAAATTTCCACTTTAATCCTTCCATACACTACTGTGAAAAGGAGAGAATCAAAGACATGGTTCAACATGGTATTAGTTGCTTAGTCAGACGTGTAATGGTTTAAGAGTTTATTAGAGATAAACACATCTTAGCTGAACAATGTCTTGCATTGTACTTCAAGTCTCTCTCCTTATTGTATTCCTATATATACCACGTACGAGGGTCAAATCAATACAACAACATAACAATAAATATTTTAGCATCCTACAATATTTCTACATGGTAGTCTGACGACGCCGATCCTATGTTTCTCCAGCACTACTGCAGCGCGCCGACCCTGTGGAGATTAATTTTCTCTCCCCGGAGGCGCGGCACCTGATTGATCAAAGATTAGATCGGTTTTATAGATTAGGTTAGAACCAATTTATCAGTTTCAGAATTCTATTACCAAAAAAGGCTTTCGCCCCGCCTTATATTATAAAGCAACCACCCAAATCAAGCATCCCACAAGGTTCCAAACATGTCCAAATACACACACACGGAGGTCCACAAGTACATAAATAAGACACGAGGGTCAGAGCTGAGGGCACAGCACAACAAGCCCTAAACACACACAACACGGTGCACAGCGCAAAGCGCAAAGCACCCGACGGCCTAGTCAGGCACTGGCGGAGGGGGTGGAAGCGGGGGGGGCACGCGGAGCGCCATCGAGCGAAGATCGACAAGGAGTTTGGTGATGACATCCCGGTCCTGGGGGCGTCTAAGCGGCCGCCAAAGCTGCAAGTAGCCACACATTTTGAAGATAGCGTCAATCGCGCATCGAAGAGGGACCTTCTGAATGACAAGCTTGTTGCGAATGTTCCAAAGCGTCCATGCGAGGATCCCAACGCATAGCCATCTAATATGGCGGTAGCGAGGAGGGGATGCGTTTAGTTCCGCAAGTAGGTCAGGGAAATTGGTATTGAACCACTGACCACCAACCGTTTCGCGGAAGCAGGCCCACATGAACTGGGCAATAGAGCACGAGAAGAAGATGTGGTTAGCATCCTCGATCGTGCCACAGATGGGACACATCACATCGCCCGAGCCGTTACGCTTGAGGACTACAACCCCAGAGGGAAGGCGTCCGCGGATCTATTGCCACAGGAAGATCCTGATCTTCAGGGGGAGGCGGATGTCCCATATCAGGCTGAACGGTTCCGGGGCCGTCAAGGGCGTGATGGCAGCATACAAGGACTTCGTGGAGAAGCGGCCAGACGGCTCAAGGTGCCAGGAAATGGCATCCTGGTCCTCCTCAATGTTCATCGGCATAAGGGCCACGTCTTGGAGGAGGGAGTCCCAAGCATCCACCTCGAGTGGGCCGAAGGGGCGACGGAAAGCGAGACGCCCTAAGTCAATAAGGGTCGTCTCGACAGAGACCCGAGGGTCAACCGCAATGGCAAATAGATCTAGGAATCGCACATCCAAGGGGGAGTCCCCAAGCCAACGATCGAACCAGAATAGGGTCGAGGCCCCGGATCCAACAGAGATGGACGTCCCAAGGCGGAGGACGGGCAGAAGCTGGATCACAAACTGCCAGAACTTGGATCCACCCATACACTGGCAAAAGGCAAGAGGTTGGCCCCTCAGGTATTTATTACGGATGATAGTCAACCAGAGGCCTCCCTCCCCATTGGCGATACACCACAGCCAGCGGGTGCTACGTCTTGAGCTTGCGTTGGTTTTCCTTGAAGAGGAAAGGGTGATGCAGCAATAGTAGCATAAGTATTTCCCTTAGTTTTTGAGAACCAAGGTATCAAACCAGTAGGAGGCTCCTCAAAAGTCCCACGCACCTACACAAACAAACAAAGAACTCGCAACCAACGCAATAAAGGGGTTGTCAATCCCTTCACAGCCACTTGCGAAAGTGAGATCTAATAGAGATAGTATGATAAGATAAATATATTTTTGGTATTTTATAATATAGATGCAAAAAGTAAAGATGCAAATAAAAGTAGATTGGAAGCAAATATGATAAGAGATAGACCCGGGGGCCATATGTTTCACTAGAGGCTTCTCTCAAGATAGCATAAGTATTACGGTGGGTGAACAAATTACTGTCGAGCAATTGATAGAAAAGTGAATAATTATGAGATTATCTAGGCATGATCATGTATATAGGCGTCACGTCCGCAACAAGTAGACCGACTCTTGCCTGCATCTACTACTATTACTCCACACATCGACCGACTCCTACCTGCATCTAGAGTATTAAGTTCATAAGAACAGAGTAACGCCTTAAGCAAGATGACATGATGTAGAGGGATAAACTCAAGCAATATGATATAAACCCCATCTTGTTATCCTCGATGGCAACAATACAATACGTGCCTTGCTGCCCCTGCTGTCACCGGGAAAGGACACCGCAAGATTGAACCCAAAGCTAAGCACTTCTCCCATGGCAAGAAAGATCAATCTAGTAGGCCAAACCAAACTGATAATTCGAAGAGACTTGCAAATATAACTCAATCATACATAAAACAATTAAGAGGAGATTCAAATATTTCTCATAGATAAACTTGATCATAAACCCACAATTCATCGGATCTCGACAAACACACCGCAAAAAGGGTTTACATCGAATAGATCTCCACAAGAGAGGGGGAGAACATTGTATTGAAATCCAAAAAGAGAGAAGAAGCCATCTAGATAATAACTATGGACCCGTAGGTCTGTCGTAAACTACTCACAACACATCGGAAGGGCAAGGATGTTGATGTAGAGGCCCTCCATGGTCGATTCCCCCTCTGGCAGAACGCCGGCGAAGGCTCCAAGATGAGATCTCGCGGATACCGAAGGTTACGGCGGTGGAAATTGTGTTTCGGTGGCTCCCTAGATGTTTTCGGGGTTTTCCTTGAAGAGGAAAGGGTGATGCAGCAATAGTAGCGTAAGTATTTCCCTCAGTTTTTTAGAACCAAGTTATCAATCCAGTAGGAGGCTCCTCAAAAATCCCACGCACCTACACAAACAAACAAGAACTCGCAACCAACGCAATAAAGGGGTTGTCAATCCCTTCAAGGCCACTTGCGAAAGTGACATCTGATAGAGATAATATGATAAGATAAATATATTTTTGGTATTTTTATGATATAGATTGGAAAAGTAAAGATGCAAATAAAAGTAGATTGAAAGCTTATATGATAAGAGATAGACCCGGGGGCCATAGGTTTCACTAGTGGCTTCTCTCAAGATAACATAAGTATTACGGTGGGTGAACAAATTACTGTCGAGCAATTGATAGAAAAGCGAATAATTATGAGATTATCTAGGCATGATCATGTATATAGGCATCACGTCCGTGACAAGTAGACCGACTCCTGCCTGCATCTACTACTATTACTCCACACATCGACCGCTATCCAGCATGCATCTAGAGTATTAAGTTCATAAGAACAAAGTATCGCATTAAGAAAGATGACATGATGTAGAGGGATAAACTCATGCAATATGATATAAACCCCATCTTTTTATCCTCGATGGCAACAATACAATATGTGCCTTGTTGCCCCTGCTGTCACTGGGAAAGGACACCGCAAGATTGAACCCAAAGCTAAGCACTTCTCCTATTGCAAGAAATATCAATCTAGTAGGCCAAACCAAACTGATAATTCGAAGAGACTTGCAAAGATAACTTAATCACACATAAAAGAATTCAGAGGAGATTCAAATATTTCTCATAGATAAACTTGATCATAAATCCACAATTCATCGGATCTCGACAAACACACCGCAAAAAGGGTTTACATCGAATAGATCTCCACAAGAGAGGGGGAGAACATTGTACTGAAATCCAAAAAGAGAGAAGAAGCCATCTAGCTAATAACTATGGACCCGTAGGTCTGTGGTAAACTACTCACAACACATCGGAGGGGCAAGGATGTTGATGTAGAGGCCCTCCATGGTCGATTCCCCCTCCGGCAGAACGCCGACGAAGGCTCCAAGATGAGATCTCGCGGATACAGAAGGTTACGGCGGTAGAAATTGTGTTTCGGTGGCTCCCTGGATGTTTTCGGGGTATGTAGGCTTATATAGGAGGAAGAAGTACGTCGGTGGCCGCCCGAGGGGCCCACGAGACAGGGGGGCGCCCTATAGGTGGGGCATGCCCTCCTATCTCGTGGAGGCCCGGCTGCTTCTTGACTTGCACTCCAAGTCCTCTAGATCACGTTCGTTCCAAAAATCACGCTCCCGAAGGTTTCATTCCGTTTGGACTCCGTTTGATATTCCTTTTCTTGGAAATACTGAAATAGGCAAAAAAACAGCAATACGGGCTGGGCCTCCGGTTAGTAGGTTATTCCCAAAAATGATATAAATGTGTGAAATAAAGCCCATAAACATCCAAAAGGGGTAATATAATAGCATGGAACAATAAAAAAATTATAGATACGTTGGAGATGTATCAGCGGGTCAGGAGAGCAATGTTCATGCGGCAAGATGACAGGATCCCAAGGCCACCCTGGTCTTTGGGTTTGCAAATGTCGGGCCAGCTGCTTGTCTCCCTCGCCCGCCCAGTAGAACCTCGACTGGTATTTAGCGACCTCCTGATGGAGGGTCTCATGGAGGCTGTAAAAGCTCATGAGGAACTAGAGAAAGCTAGCCAGCGAGGAGTTGATGAGGATCACCCTGGCCGCTTTCGACAGCCAACGTCCCCGCCAAGGTTCAACCCGGTGCTGCATCCAGGTCACCGTCGAGCGGAGGTCAGCTACGGTGAGTCTGGAATCACTAATGGGTATCCCCAGGTAGGTCGTGGGGAAGGAACCCAGGCGGCAGTTCAGCCGATCCGCAATGGACATCGCCTCCTCCGGGGATAGCCAAGGACCATTACTTAGCTCTTATCGAAGTTGATGGTAAGCCCCGGCATCTGTTGGAAACATAGGAGGAGGAACTTTAGGTTGGTGATGTCGGACGCGGAGCCCTCCACCATAACTATGGTGTCATCCGCATATTGGAGGAGGGAGACCCCTCCCCCCCCACCCCACAAGGTGGGGACAACGCCGCGGAGGTGGCCACATGCTTTGGCCTTATCAAGGATGACCGTGAGGGTATCAACCACCATGTTGAATAAGAACGGGGAAAACGGATCGCCTGGCGGACCCCGCATAAGGTGGGGAAGTAGGGTCCGATCTCGCCATTGATGTTGACCGCAGTCCGGTCGCAGGTGACCAGTTGCATAATGTGGGTCACCCAACGGCCATCGAAGCCCTTACAGAGCAGAACTTCCCGAAGGAAGGGCCAGTGAACAGTGTTGTAGGCTTTGTGGAAGTCTAACTTCAGGAAGACCATGCGGTGGTGTTTGGAGCGGACTTCGTGGAGGACCTCGTGAAAGACCAGCACCCCATCCAAAATAAACCGGCCTTGGATGAAGGTGGATTGGTTGGGATAGGTGACAGAGTCTGCAAGAAGGGTCACCCTATTGGCGTACCCTTTAGCTAATATCCTGAAGATCACGTTGATCACCGTGGTCGGGCGGAATTGGCGAATGTCGGAGGCGCCCGGAACCTTGGGGATGAGGGTAATGATCCCATAGTTCAGTCGTCCAAGGTCCATGGTCCCAGTGAAGAATTCGTCAAAGAGGGCCATGACCTCCGGTTTGATAGTTTGCCAGAACGTTTTGAAAAAACGAGACCGGCAATCCATCCGGGCCCGGAGCCGAGGAGGGGTTCATGCCCTTGATCGCCGCTAGGACCTCATCCTCCGAGAAGGGGGCGACCAAGGCCGAGTTGGCCTCGGTGGAAACTAGCTGGGCGCCCGACCAGGTGTCGGAGCCAGCACAGCCCCACTCCGAGGGGTAGGGAGAAAAGGGCTTTATAAAAGCCGTCGACGTGAACTCGGATGTCCGAGGGGCGAGTGAGCTGAGTATCACTGTCTCACAAAGAGTGGATGGAATTCTGACGACGCCGACCATTGGTGATCGCCTAGAAATACGCCGTGTTAGCGTCACCACGGAGCACCGACCATTGTGTGCCGCGCAGCCGCCAGTAAGCCTCTTCGTCAGAATAGATGACCGAGAGCTGGTCCTTGATATCATATCTAAGCATCCACTCGTCTGGAGAGATCCTGGACGTGTCAACGCGAGCGTCCAAGGCCTGGATGGCACCCAGGAGGGCCTTCTTGCGCTCACGCAGATCTCGTCCAAGGTTCGTGCACCAACCCTTCGTAAATTGGCGGGCAAGCTTCGCGCAGAACTGCCAAGAGTCCACGACGGACATGCCACGGTGCGGAGCATCTCGCGCGGCGATCCACTTGGCCGCAACGGCCTCGCGGAATCCGACCTGGTTGATCCAAAAGATCTCAAACCGGAACCGAGGGGGGACGGGGGGCGTTCATTTGCGGTGGAGAGGAGGAGGGGGACGTGGTTGGACCCGATACAAGTGATGGCCTACAGCGAGGCTAGGGGGCATCTAAGCTCCCAATCCAGAGATACTAGGACGCGGTCCAGAATGGACTGCGTCGGGTTTGCCTGGCAGTTGGTCCAGATGAACCGGGCCCCCGTTCGCTCGAGCTCATGGAGGCCAAGCTCCGCCATGCAGTCGTTAAACATCTGCATCCAGGGACGGTTAACCCTGTCGTTATTCTTCTCATCCGGCGAGCGGATGAGGTTAATGTCACCTCCGACGACCATTGGGAGGGAGGAGCTGGAGATCTTCCGTTGCAGCTCAGTGAGGAAGGTCGGGGAGCGGCGGTGATCCGCCGGTGCATAGACAATGATGACCTACCACTTAAAATTGAGAGCCCGCTCGAAGATCTCCATACTGACGAAGAACTCGCCCTGGTCCATATCGCCCACCTCAAAGGTGGCATCCTTCACGCCTAACAGGATGCCGCCCAAATGGCCATTGTTCCCACTAGAAGGGAGCCAACGCCAGGCAAACAGGTGGGATCTAAGGCTGTCAAGCTCGGGAAGACAGAACTCCGTGCATATGGTTCCTTGTATGGCAATGATGTCTATGTGTTCGTCGCAGATGTACTCAACGGGCTGGCGGTGGCGGCCGTCATGGCCAAAGCCGCGGATGTTCCACAAGAGGGGGCGCATCTAAACCGCCATAGAGGGGCTGCTTGACCCCAGGACGATGGATGCGCTGTGAGCTCTGAGAGCGGCAGTGCGGGAGCGAGTGCGGCCACAGATTTCCTCGACTGGCAACCCTGAAGGGGGCTGGGGCGCCGGAGTGCGGAGGAGGCGTGCCCGGGTTTCGGCGAGTTTCCCGTCAAGGATCTCACGAGCTGGATAGCCGCAATCTGCTCTAAGGGGGGACCCACTTCCCCCCTGAAAACTATAGCCAAGTCTAGGTCCACCTTGGCGAGGCGGCCGAGCGGGATCATTTCGAGCGTAGAAAACGAACAGCTGGAAGAAATGGAGGGGATGTCGGACGCACCTGTCTCGAGGTTCCGGGCCGCAGCCTGGATCTCAGCCCGCTCGGAGATTGACGGAGCCGGGAGGCCGGCCGGGCGGTCCGCGTCGAGTCGGGCACAGCGCGGGAGGCAGTCACCGGAGTCGACGAGGCCCGAGCCCGACGGACGTACGGAACCGATCGAGGCGGGTGGGAGGCGACAGGAGTGACCTCATCAACGGAGGCCACCAGGAGCAGGAGCGGCGGGGACGCCAGAGCCGGAGGCGCCAGCAGGGCACCGGACCCCACCATGTCGAGGGAGGGCGGGTCCGGGGCCGGCAAGTCGGCCACCGGGGCGGGAGCGGGCACCAGTGGAGAGGCGGGGGGCGACGACGCGTCCTCCCCAGGGGGTTCGCCGGGGGAGAGCCGAGGGGGGGGGTCCAACACTGGCGAGTCCGACAGCAGCGGAAAGGGCACCGTCGGGGACGGAGGAGGCGGGGCGGCTGCAGGGGAGAGGCTCGGTGAACACGGCGAAGATGCGGGAGGACGAGGAGACTGACGCTGGAGATGTCGCTGAGCTCAGCCGAAGAGGAGGGGGAAGGAGACGGGCAGCACGGTGGGGGTAGCCTCGGCGGAGGCCAGTCCCCGCGACCGACCAGCGGCCGAACCCCCGCGACCCGGAGGAGGGTCTGAAGGGTCATGCAAGGGGGAGCAGCTGCGGCCAGAGCGCTCATCATCATCCTCCGGGTCCTCATGGCAGGAGGGGCGCAGACGGCGGTAGTGGGAGTCGTCACGGTGGTCCGTGTTGGAAATATGCCCTAGAGGCAATAATAAAAGGATTATTATTATATTTCCTTGTTCATGATAATTGTCATTTATTCATGCTATAATTGTATTATCCGGAAATCGTAATACACGTGTGAATACATAGACCACAATATGTCCCTAGTGAGCCTCTAGTTGACTAGCTCATTGATCAACAGATAGTCATGGTTTCCTGACTATGGACATTAGATGTCATTGATAATGGGATCACATCATTAGGAGAATGATGTGATGGACAAGACCCAATCCTAAGCATAGCACAAGATCGTGTAGTTCGTTTGCTAGAGCTTTTCAATGTCAAGTATCTTTTCCTTAGACCATGAGATCGTGTAACTCCCGGATACCGTAGGAGTGCTTTGGGTGTATCAAACGTCACAACGTCACTGGGTGACTATAAAGGTATACTGTGGGCATCTCCGAAAGTGTCTGTTGGGTTGACACGGATCGAGACTGGGATTTGTCACTCCGTACGACGGAGAGGTATCTCTGGGCCCACTCGGTAATGCATCATCATAATGAGCTCAAAGTGACCAAGTGTCTGGTCACGGGATCATGCATTACAGTACGACTAAAGTGACTTGCCGGTAACGAGATTGAACGAGGTATTGGGATACCGACGATTGAATCTCGGGCAAGTAACATACCGATTGACAAAGGGAATTGTATACGGGGTTGCTTGAATCCTCGACATCGTCGTTCATCCGATGAGATCATCAAGGAGCATGTGGGAGCCAACATGGGTATCCAGATCCCGCTGTTGGTACTTGACCGGAGAGCCGTCTCGGTCATGTCTACGTGTCTCCCGAACCCGTAGGGTCTACACACTTAAGGTTCGGTGACGCTAGGTTGTAGAGATATGAGTATGCAGCAAACCAAAAGTTGTTCGGAGTCCCAGATGAGATCCCGGACGTCACGAGGAGTTCCAGAATGGTCCGAAGGTAAAGAATTATATATGGGAAGTTGAGTTTCGGCCATCGGGAAAGTTTCGGGGGTCACCGGTATTGTACCGGGACCACCGGAAGGGTACCGGGGGTCCACCGGTTGGGGCCACCCATCCCGGAGGGCCCCATGGTCTGAAGTGGGAGGGGAACCATCCCCTGATGGTATGGTGCACCCCCTAGGCCCCCCTCTGCGCCTAGGGTTGGGAACCCTAGGGGAGGTGACGCCTCCACTTGCCTTGGGGGCAAGTTTCCCCCTTGGCCGCCGCCCCCCCTTGGAGATCCCATCTCCTAGGGCCGGCTCCCCCCTGGGGTCCCTATATAAAGAGGGGGGGTGGGAGTGCAGCCGCACCCTGACACCTGGCGCCTCCCTCCCCCCTTTCTACATCTCCTCCTCCCGCAAACGCATGGCAAAGCCCTGCCGGAACCCTGCTGCATCCACCACCATGCCGTCCTGCTACTGGATCTTCATCAACCTCTCCTTCCCCCTTGCTGGATCAAGAAGGAGGAGACATCACGCTGACCGTACATGTGTTGAACGCGGAGGTGCCGTCCGTTCGGCGCTAGGATCTCCGGTGATTTGGATCATGACGAGTATGACTCCCTCAACCCCGTTCTCTTGAACGCTTCCGCTCGCGATCTACGAGGGTATGTAGATGCACTCCCCTCTCTCGTTGCTGGATGAACTCATAGATTGATCTTGGTGAACGTAGAATTTTTTTTCTTTTATGCAACGTTCCCCAATAGTGGCATCATGAGCTAGGTTTATGCGTAGTTCTCTACTGCACGAGTAGAACACAAATCTGTTGTGGGCGTAGATGTTGTCAACTTTCTTGCCACTACTAGTCTTATTTTGCGTCATCGGTATTGTGGGATGAAGCGGCCCGGACCGACCTTACACGTATGCTTACGTGAGACAGGTTCCACCGACTGACATGCACTAGTTGCATAAGGTGGCTAGCGGGTGTCTGTCTCTCCCACTTTAGTTGGAGCGGATTCGATGAAAAGGGTCCTTATGAAGGGTAAATAGAAGTTGACAAATCACGTTGTGGTCATTCGTAGGTAAGAAAACGTTCTTGCTAGAACCCTATTGCAGCCACGTAAAAGATGCAACAACAATTAGAGGACGTCTAAGTTGTTTTTGCAGCAATTGCTTTGTGATGTGATATGGCCAAAAGTTGTGATGAATGATGAATGATATATTGTGATGTATGAGATCATGTTCTTGTAATAGGAATCACGACTTGCATGTCGATGAGTATGACAACCGGCAGGAGCCATAGGAGTTGTCTTAATTATTGTATGACCTATGTGTCAATGATTTAGCGCCATGTAATTACTTTACTTTATTGCTAAACCGTTAGCCATAGTAGTAGAAGTAATAGTTGGCGAGCAACTTCATGGAGACACGGTGATGGAGATCATGGTGTCATGCCGGTGACGAAGATGATCATGGAGCCCCAAAGATGGAGATCAAAGGAGCTATATGATATTGGCCATATCATGTCACTACTATTTAATTGCATGCGATGTTTATTATGTTTATGCATCTTGTTTACTTAGAACGACGGTAGTAAATAAGTTGATCCCTCATAATAACTTCAAGAAAGTGTTCCCCCTAACTGTGCGCCATTGCTAAAGTTCGTTGTTTTGAAGCACCACGTGATGATCGGGTGTGATAGATTCCTACGTTCACATACAACGGGTGTAAGACAGTTTTACACATGCAAAAACACTTAGGTTAACTTGACGAGCCTAGAATGTACAGACATGGCCTCGGAACACAGAGACCGAAAGGTCAAACATGAGTCGTATGGAAGATACGATCAACATGGAGATGTTCACCGATGATGACTAGTCCGTCTCACGTGATGATCGGACACGGCCTAGTCGACTCGGATCATGTAACACTTAGATGACTAGAGGGATGTCAAATCTGAGTGGGAGTACATTAAATAATTTGATTAGACGAACTTAATTATCATGAACTTAGTCTAAAATCTTTGTAAAAATGTCTTGTAGATCAAATGGCCAACGCTCATGTCAACATAAACTTCAACGCGTTCCTAGAGAAAACCAAGCTGAAAGATGATGGCAGCAACTATACGGACTGGGTCCGGAACCTGAGGATCATCCTCATAGCTGCCAAGAAAGCATATGTCCTAGAAGGACCGCTAGGTGAAGCACCCATCCCAGAGAACCAAGACGTTATGAACGCTTGGCAGTCACGTGCTGATGATTACACCCTCGTTCAGTGCGGCATGCTTTACAGCTTAGAACCGGGGCTCCAAAAGCGTTTTGAGCAACACGGAGCATATGAGATGTTCGAGGAGCTGAAAATGGTTTTCCAAGCTCACGCCCGGGTCGAGAGATATGAAGTCTCCGACAAGTTCTATAGTTGTAAGATGGAGGAAAATAGTTCTGTCAGTGAGCACATACTCAAAATGTCTGGGTTGCACAACCGCCTGTCCCAGCTGGACATTAACTTCCCGGACGAGGCGGTCATTGACAGAATCCTTCAGTCGCTCCCACCAAGCTACAAGAGCTTTGTAATGAACTACAATATGCAGGGGATGGTGAAAACTATTCCTGAAGTATTTTCAATGCTGAAGTTAGCAGAGGTAGAAATCAAAAAGGAACATCAAGTGTTGATGGTCAATAAAACCACCAAGTTCAAGAAAGGCAAGGGTAAGAAGAACTTCAAGAAGGACGGCAAGGATGTTGCAGCGCCCGGTAAGCCAGTTGCCAGGAAGAAGTCAAAGAATGGACCCAAGCCTGAGACTGAGTGCTTTTATTTCAAAGGGAAGGGTCACTGGAAGCGGAACTGCCCCAAATACTTAGCGGACAAGAAGGCCGGCAACACTAAAGGTATATGTGATATACATGTAATTGATGTATACCTTACCAGTGCTCGTAGTAGCTCCTGGGTATTTGATACCGGTGCCGTTGCTCATATTTGTAACTCAAAGCAGGAGCTGCGGAATAAGCGGAGACTGGCGAAGGACGAGGTGACGATGCGCGTCGGGAATGGTTCCAAGGTCAATCTGATCGCCGTCGGCACGCTACCTCTACATTTACCCACAGGATTAGTTTTAAACCTCAATAATTGTTATTTAGTGCCAAGTTTGAGCATGAACATTGTATCTGGATCTCTTTTAATACGAGATGGCTACTCATTTAAATCCGAGAATAATGGTTGTTCTATTTATATGAGAGATATGTTTTATGATCATGCCCGGCGGTCAATGGTTTATTCTGAATGAATCTCGAGCGTAATGTTAAATATATTCATAGTGTGAATACCAAAAGATGTAAAGTTGATAACGATAGTCCCACATACTTGTGGCGCTGCCGCCTTGGTCACATTGGTGTCAAGCGCATGAAGAAGCTCCATGCTGATGGACTTTTAGAGTCTCTCGATTATGAATCATTTGACACATGCGAACCATGCCTCATGGGCAAAATGACCAAGACTCCGTTCTCCAGAACAATGGAGCGAGCAACCAACTTATTGGAAATCATACATACTGATGTGTGTGGTCCAATGAGCGTTGAGGCTCGCGGAGGATATCGTTATGTTCTCACTCTCACTGATGACTTGAGTAGATTTGGGTATGTCTACTTGATGAAACACAAGTTTGAGACCTTTGAAAAGTTCAAGGAATATCAGAATGAGGTAGAGAATCAACGTGACCGAAAGATAAAGTTCTTACGATCAGATCGTGGAGGAGAATATTTAATTCACGAATTTGGTACGCACTTAAGGAAATGTGGAATCGTTTCACAACTCATGCCGCCTGGAACACCTCAGCGTAACGGTGTGTCCGAACGTCGTAATCGCACTCTATTGGATATGGTGCGATCTATGATGTCTCTTACCGATTTACCGCTATCATTTTGGGGATACGTTCTAGAGACAACTACATTCACTTTAAATAGGGCCTCGTCTAAATCCGTTGAGACGACACCGTATGAATTATGGTTTGGGAAGAAACCTAAGCTGTCGTTTCTAAAATTTTGGGGATGCGATGCTTATGTCAAGAAACTTCAACCTGAAAAGCTCAAACCCAAGTCGAAAAAATGCGTCTTCATAGGATACCCTAAGGAAACCATTGGGTATACCTTCTACTTAAGATCCGAGGGCAAGATCTTTGTTGCCAAGAACGGATCCTTTCTGGAAAAAGAGTTTCTCTCGAAAGGAGTAAGTGGGAGGAAAGTAGAACTCGATGAAGTACTGCCTCTTGAACCGGAAAGTAGTACAGCTCAGAAAAATGTTCCTATGGTGCCTACACCAACTGGAGAGGAAATTAATGATGATGATCAAGGTACTTCGGATCAAGTTGCTATTGAACTTCGTAGGTCCACAAGGACACGTTCCACACGAGAGTGGTATGGCAACCCTGTCCTGGAAATCATGTTGTTAGACAACGGTGAACCTTCGAACTATGAAGAAGCGATGGCGGGCCCAGATTCCAACAAATGGCTTGAAGCCATGCAATCCGAGATAGAATCCATGTATGAAAACAAAGTATGGGCTTTGACAGACTTGCCCGATGATCGGCGAGCAATAGAAAAAAAATGGATCTTTAAGAAGAAGACGGACGCGGATGGTAATATTACCATCTATAAAGCTCGACTTGTCGCTAAGGGTTATCGGCAAGTTCAAGGGGTTGACTACGATGAGACTTTCTCTCCCGTAGCGAAGCTGAAGTCCGTCCGAATCATGTTAGCAATTGTCGCATACTATGATTATGAGATATGGCAGATGGACGTCAAAACGGCATTCCTTAACGGCTATCTTAAGGAAGAACTGTATATGATGCAGCCGGAAGGTTTTGTCGATCCTAAGAATGCTAACAAGGTATGCAAGCTCCAGCGGTCCATTTATGGGCTGGTGCAAGCATCTCGGAGTTGGAACATTCACTTTAATGAGACGATCAAAGCGTTTGGGTTTATGCAGACTTATGGAGAAGCCTGCGTTTACAAAAAAGTGAGTGGGAGCTCTGTAGCATTTCTCATATTATCTGTAGATGACATACTTTTTCATACCCAATGCGTCGGGGCCGATCACTCTCTTCTGTGACAACACTGGAGCTATTGCTCTTGCCAAGGAGCTCAGGTTTCACAAGAAGACCAGGCACATCAAGCGTCGTTTCAACTCCATCCCTGAAAATGTTCAAGATGGAGACATAGATATTTGTAAAGTACATACGGATCTGAATGTCGCAGATCCGTTGACTAAACCTCTTCCACAAGCAAAACATGATCAACACCAGAACTCTATGGGTGTTCGATTCATCATAATGTAACTAGACTATTGACTCTAGTGCAAGTGGGGGACTGTTAGAAATATGCCCTAGAGGCAATAATAAAAGGATTATTATTATATTTCCTTGTTCATGATAATTGTCTTTTATTCATGGTATAATTGTATTATCCGGAAATCGTAATACACGTGTGAATACATAGACCACAATATGTCCCTAGTGAGCCTCTAGTTGACTAGCTCGTTGATCAACAGATAGTCATGGTTTCCTGACTATGGACATTAGATGTCATTGATAACAGGATCACATCATTAGGAGAATGATGTGATGGACAAGACCCAATCCTAAGCATAGCACAAGATCGTGTAGTTCGTTTTGCTAGAGCTTTTCCAATGTCAAGTATCTTTTCCTTAGACCATGAGATCGTGTAACTCCCCGATACCGTAGGAGTGCTTTGGGTGTATCAAACGTCACAACGTCACTGGGTGACTATAAAGGTATACTGTGGGCATCTCCGAAAGTGTCTGTTGGGTGGACACGGATCGAGACTGGGATTTGTCACTCCGTATGACGGAGAGGTATCTCTGGGCCCACTCAATAATGCATCATCATAATGAGCTCAAAGTGACCAAGTGTCTGGTCACGGGATCATGCATTACGGTATGAGTAAAGTGAATTGCCAATAACGAGATTGAACGAGGTATTGGGATACCGACGATCGAATCTCGGGCAAGTAACATACCGATTGACAAAGGGAATTGTATACGGGGTTGCTTGAATCCTCGACATCGTGGTTCATTCGATGAGATCATCGAGGAGCATGTGGGAGCCAACATGGGTATCCAGATCCCGCTGTTGGTTATTGACCGGAGAGCCGTCTCGGTCATGTCTACGTGTCTCCCGAACCCGTAGGGTCTACACACTTAAGCTTCGGTGACGCTAGGGTTGTAGAGATATGAGTATGCAGCAAACCGAAAGTTGTACGGAGTCCCAGATGAGATCTCGGACGTCATGAGGAGTTCCGGAATGGTCCGGATGTAAAGAATTATATATGGAAAGTCGAGTTTCGGCCATCGGGAAAGTTTCAGGGGTCACCGGTATTGTACCGGGACCACCGGAAGGGTCCCGGGGGTCCACCGGGCGGGGCCACCCATCCCGGAGGGCCCCATGGGCTGAAGTGGGAGGGGAACCAGCCCCTGGTGGGCTGGTGCCCCCCCCCCCGGGCCCTCCTCTGCGCCTAGGGTTGGGAACCCTAGGGGAGGGGGCGCCTCCACTTGCCTTGGGGGGCAAGTTTCCCCCTTGGCCGCCGCCCCCCCAGGAGATCCCATCTCCTAGGGCCGGCGCCCCTCCCTGGGGTCCCTATATAAAGAGGGGGGTGGGAGGGCAGCCACACCCTGACACCTGGCGCCTCCCTCCCCCCTTGCTACACCTCCTCCTCCCGCAAACGCTTGGCAAAGCCCTGCCGAAACACTGCTGCATTCACCACCACGCCGTCGTGCTGCTGGATCTTCATCAACCTCTTCTTCCCCCTTGCTAGATCAAGAAGGAGGAGACGTCACGCTGACCGTACGTGTGTTGAACACGGAGGTGCCGTCTGTTCGGCGCTAGAATCTCCGGTGATTTGGATCACGACGAGTACGACTCCCTCAACTCCGTTCTCTTGAACGCTTCCGCTCGCGATCTACAAGAGTATGTAGATGCACTCCCCTCTCTCATTGCTAGATGAACTCATAGATTGATCTTGGTGAACGTAATTTTTTTATGCAACGTTTCCCAACAGTTCGCACTGCCCCCGCCAAAGTGATCGTCAGTGAAGTGTCGGGGGCGGCCGATGTGGTTGGGAGGCTCGGGGACGATCTCGAGGTCAAAACCCTGATTGTTGAAGAAGACCTGGACGGTGGCACTGAGGATGGAAGACTCAAGGCACTTGATCTTGACACGGACCTCCTCCTCCTTGCGGAGAGAGAGCTCATCCACCACCACCATCTTGCCCAGGAGTTTGGACATACTGCGGATGACCTTCAGAATTCTATTAGATCAGTCTTTGTAGCCACAAAAAAACTCGGCAGGCCCTCAAATTTAGGTGAAGAAAAATCCTACCAAAATCGATGCAGTGGCAATCCCCCGTGCGCGATGACAACTTTTCTAAGCAAATGGATGAGACTCCGGCCTCCGAGTGCAGCGCATGGCGCTGTGCCGCGTGCCGTCACGTTCGCACGAGCGCGTGCACTGATCCGGCCAGTTCCAGCATCCACACCGACACGGGCCTCTTCGATCTGATCGAGGAGCACCTGCATGAGGGGGCGACATCAACCAAGCACGCCGCACCGGCCACCCGCGGGCGCTTCGTGCCCGCCGGCCGCGCTAGTACATCTCCACTTCTCCTCCAGCTGCGCGTGCAAACAGCGGCTCCGCCTCCGTGCTATTCCAGCCGCGCACGCACCGGTAAGTACCTCTATCCGATCTACGTACACGCGCTGGTCCGTTCAACGTCGTTCTTCTTCGACTCCATCTCTCCACTGGACCCAGCAACTCCAGGCGTGACACGGAGCGCACGCAAGCGGTGCACAGGGCTAGGCCGCATGCGTGGATTCTTTTCTGCATGCAACACATAGGCGAGCTCATGCAACACATCAACGCGCGCACCATCTTCACCGAACCGAGCATCGTCCACACCGAGCGATCTGCACCCACCTCATGCATGCCACGATACGAGATTTACGACTATATCACGCCAAAAAACATAAAAATTGTCGAGGACACATACGAGAATCGATCCGGCTAGCTTGGTCTCCCGTATATGTGCGTGTCCTAAGGAAGAATCCATCCAGCACTCTGTGTGCTTAGCAGCTTGCTTGTGTACTTGCACATCCTAGCGATCGAGCCAGCATACTTGCGATACTCTTGGAAGATCCTTGATCGTGTCGGGGTCGCCGCTATCACGAAGAGTTTGTCAGGATCCCATGGAACTTGAAGATCCTTGATCGTGTCGGGGTCGCCATGGTGGTTGTCGCGGTAGCAGCCATGATTGGGTTGGACTTGAACGAGCTTGGAGAAGCAGTTGGAGCTGAGGTAGTAGTAGTCGTGGCCGACTGAGACCGGGTTGCAGTAGTTGTTGTGGTTGTTGGAAACCTTGGTGAAGAGGGCGACGGAGAAGTAGCCATCACAGTCGAAGCCGAAGTAGGTCCTCTGGCTGACGAAGCCTTGCGCGGAGACGGCGGCGACGGCAATGACACCCCTCCCTTCTTGAAAATGATCTTGATTGTAGCATGTAAGGGATGTCGTACCACTCGTGGCCGGTGCTCTCTTGCTGATTACTAACACCAGAACATTGACGGTTGAAGGTCGGAAGTAGTCATGGTGATGGTGATGCTCCTAAGATCCACTAACTTGTGCACTTCATCGGCAGGGTAATCGACCCAAAGAACAACCGAAGCATTGGCAAGATTACATGAGCAGTACCATGATGGACACCCCTCAATTGTAGCTTGTATGTCTTCACACCTGCAGGCATCCACATCAGGTTCAGGGAATGACAATCGCTGCTCACCAAACCGAGTAATAGAGTTGTCCAGCTTGTGGTAAGCATGAGTGAGGGTAGAACAACACGCACTATTAGGAAAAAGCCGAGCAGCAGCGCAGGTTTTGGCCCTCTCAGTAGCGCGGGTACCGGCGCTACTAATAAGGCGCTACAGCTAACTTATAACAGTAGCGCCTGTTGACCAGCACTACTGCTACACATGAATATCTGCAGTGCTCTTTAGAAAAGGGTGCTACTGATATTATCTGCAGCGCTGTTTACAGGGAAGCGCTACTGGTAAGGCGGCGCTACTGCTAAATTTCCCCCCTCGCTACTACTAGTTTTATTAGTTTTTTTTCCTGCATATTTGTTTTTTATTTGTTTTGTATTTGAATAGGCTTTATACAATAATCTTTAGCATATCATCCACATACAAAGCATATACATACAATTAGTCTCATCAAATCATGTCATCATCATAATCATCATCTAACACAAAGTGGTCTCTCGTCATCAATCTCGAAAATAGAGATACAAGTCTCGATTACTTGCAAATACATCATCATCCATCTAAACAATGATATACGCGAGAATAGTTATCACTTTAAGTACATGAGTTCGTATCCCTCTCTCGCATTAGCGTGAACCTAAACTAACTACCGCGTGTCGCTCGGAAACCGAAAACCGGTACACCTGGGCCTGACACTCCGGCCACTTGTCGTATATATACTCCTGGCATAGCACTTCTTCGCCATCTATGATCTATGCACCTGCATTGTCACATGAGTCGATGATATACAACATATATAGTTTAGCAACAGAAAGAGACAGACTTGACAAAAATAGAAACAACATATCATAAGCATAAATAACAAAGTTCATCGTACCCAAAATGCCCTAACTAGAGTGATCTTCGCTAG
This sequence comes from Triticum aestivum, assembly GCF_018294505.1. Lineage (NCBI taxonomy): Eukaryota > Viridiplantae > Streptophyta > Magnoliopsida > Poales > Poaceae > Triticum > Triticum aestivum. The sequence continues at coordinate 130,910,429 of NC_057810.1, read as the reverse complement.
TCGAGGAGGAGGACGGTTTAATTACATCACAAATAAAGTTTCACTGCGCATAACTCAAAGTTTTTTCATACAGAAAGTATGGACTAAACAGACACATTGTCATATATCGACAATCACTCCAACATGCCGTGCCATCCATCGAGGTCAGGGAGATAGTTCCCGAGCTTAGTGAAAGGCTTCAGGTCGAGACGCTGAGAGGCTATCCATGTTCGGACGTCTTCCCGCGACATTTGTCCTTCTGCGTAGAACATCCCTGTTTTTCCGACGACCTCATTCATGATGATTTGGGCAAGTTCACGCTGGATGTTATAGAACTCAGCTCGAAGTCGATGATCCTCGATATCTCCTATGTCCTTTGCCCATTGCAGAATATGGGCATCACCAGATCTAGGTGACATGTGAAGGTTCTGGTGATCCCGTCTGTACTCCAGCATGTGGTGTAGGACATAGAATCCATCATTAAGAGAATCGTTCGGTTGCTGGATGCAGCAGCAGTCGGTCTTATGGCTGAAGGCGGCCCTGCCGCCCCTTCTCTTCTTGTCCCTAACCTCTCCACCCCTTGCTTGGTAGTAAAACATAGCACTGTCGAGAACATCTTTGATGTGGGTGTAATCCTTTTTGTGAATGTTCTTCGACGAGTCCAAGTAAAGAGCGTGGGAGAATCGGGGGGTAGATGATGATGAGGACGGCGCGCCCGCCGCTGCGCAAAATAAGTACACCTCAAATTAATTAGCCTACACCGTGCAAATGAGTTATTAAAATCGAAGGAAGGATAGCAGCGCGGATGACTTACACGGGGTGATAAGGCACGAGAATCGCCTCCTTGTCCTTATTGGCGAGCATGAAACTGACGATGTAATCCCTCGCGTATTCACGCTGCTCTGCACAGACTCCCAAGAAGCCCTCATGCATGTAGTACGGGTCAACGACACAGATATGACGTATCTGCTCAACCCCAATGATGTAGTTCATGTGCAAGGCATAATGGCGGACAAACGTAAAATCCAGCTTCTTCACGTGAAACATGTCGAATATGTAATCGAATCGGAGGAAGAACTTATCCGCGGGGAAGCTGTCGATGTACGACATTTGCCGCGGAACGTTAACCACGTAGAGTGGGTATCCTGGATCTTTCGAGGCGATGAGGCCTTTCTCTACCCGCAGCACATCGTCATGAAGTCTCCTTAGATCACCGAATCTGGCCCGTAGCGCTGTTTCAGGTAGGATTGGTTGACCGGGGATATGCCATTTATCCGCATCGGGGATATCTACACGGTCCTGAAGCCGGAGGCTGCTGGATCATAGAATCAGCTTTTTTGCCTTTCCTCGCTCTCTTCCTAGACTTCTTTACTACCGTAAGGTCGTCAATAATACGTTGAGACGGTAATTCAGGCACCGACTCATGACGCTCAAACCCTGAGGAGGCGCCAGTATAGACATACTGTTCAGCGCCATCGTCATCCTCATCCTCATCCATGGCGACGTCATCAGCGACTAATGGAGCCACGTGCTTACCCCGTCCTCTATCACCTAACCCGACACCCAACGCTAATTGGGTAGGTGGGGTGTTGATGTTCATACCTTGCTGAGGCTGCGTGCTCGTGGTGGGTGTGCTCCCGGCCGCCTCCAGACGAAGCAGACTCTTTGGCCACAACAGGACCCACCCATTGAACAATCACCAAGCCGCCGCGGGGTCTCGTCGTCATCCCCCACTAGTACTAGAGGAGGCAAATTCTCGTGGCCCGGTTTGACACTGGCCACGGAAACCTTGAAGACGTTCGGGGGGATCGGCCGGCTGTGGAACAATGGTTCCTTCGGCTCCATTATCGTCGCCTTCCCCATGTCCATCTTCTGTTCGCCGATGGTGTACAATATGGTGCACGGGGTTTCGTCGGCCTGCAAAGAAAAGTCTGCGACGTGAGACATCCGAAAGGCAACAAAAACGGGAGATTATACATTTATATTGAAGGGGGCCGGTGTGACAGATACCGTGAGGGCGTCGAGCTCAGCCAAAGAGGAGGCACCACCGAGCACGTCCGGTGTGGGAGCAGGTGCGGGAGCAGGTGCGGGAGCAGGTGCTCCCAAAAAGTCAGCAAGGGGAAAGTCCTCTGCATTTTTTTCTGGATTTTGCCTTGTCCAAGTGAAAACGCCCGTCACCAAGGAAGTGGATATATCTGCAATCGCCTGTTTTGCGGTAGCTACCGCTGTTGCGACTGTCTGAGATGATTTCTTCTCAACCGCAATCTCAACCTTCTTGTCGATGTTTTCTTCAGTTAACCTCCGTCTTTCTTTTCTCTCCTCCGTGGTCTCACGGTAGTACTTCTTCCACGTGGCGCCGTCTCCGACACCGTCCATGTGTCCATACGACGGTCGAGTATCCACCGGTTGTTGTTTCAATATGTTCAACGCCCGGTTGAATGGAGTGTCCTACTTGGGCCTCGCCAATGCCTCAGACGGCGAGTCACTTTCGACCGCAATCCGGTGCTGCTCTCTCTGCAAAAGGCACAAGGATCGTTTACAAATATGACTAACGTGTGCAGTCGAATTGACCAGAAACTAAAATTACTAGCAGTCTCATGAACTCCGTAATGACCGGTGTTGTCTCGTAAACCTTCTTCACTGGGTCCCAACGGTGCCGGGCCCTCAGGACGTCACGCTCCTGCGAGACGGTGAAATCCGCCAAGGGGTCTGGGATGCCCAGACTCGCGGCTTCCGCGTCCTCCTTGGCCCATTTGGACCTCTTTCCACCGTAACCACGGCTTCCGAGGTGGTAGCTCCCAATGTTCCTCTTTTGAAGCCCCTTCATGTACTTAGACTTTTTTTCCCAGCTTCGGCCTTGCAAGCCTCCTTGAATATTTGAAACTGCTCTTCCGTGATTGTCGGATTATCCTTTACAATCTCGGAGTAGGGTTCCCAGTCGTTGATCTTTGCTTTCACTCGATTTTTCCAGGCGGCCAACGCGTCGCTAAACTTGGTCATGGCGTGTTTGTTTATCTTCTTCATTGCCGGGTCCTCGTCTGGATCTTCATAATCCTTCTCATTCCGTCCCGGGAACAAGAATATCTGGTGAAACTTCTTTAGGAGGGAGCTCCTCATATTTTCTATCTTCTTTAGTTTCTCATCGTTGATGGTGGCGGTTGTCCGTACGATGCAGCCTATTTGATTGCCGTAGCACGCACGCGCTTCCTTGGGCGCCTTTGGCTCAAAATTGTTGTCTTCCACCTCCATAACCACCAGTCTAGTAGTCCTGAGTTTGTTAGGAACCCGTTGCCTCTTTGCTTTCGGTTCTACACCGGCTCCGCTCCCCGAGGCGGCACCGGTCTCAGCGCCGGTCTCAGTGCCGGTCTCAATGCCGGTCTGAATCTCAGTGCCGGTCTCAGTCTCAGCACCGGTCTGCGTGTCGGTCTCAGTCCCCGATGCCACCGGTGAGCCCAGCAACAACATCGGTTGATCGTTGGTAAGGCTAAAAAATCCGTCTGCCGTCCGGTAGACGTCGTCGCAATCACCAGAACCCTGTCCTTCATCGTTGCTAGCCATGTTTCCTATGATTAAATCTAATCAATTAATTCTAGACCTAATAAAATGAATAATAACATAAAAAGGTACTATTGTTTTGCAGGAATGTTGACTCCTTCCTGGTGCGGCAAATCCCGGGCACTCGATATGTCCTAGTTTGTAGCACAAGTCATGCCGAAATTCATGGTAAATTTCGGCATGACCTTTGCTAAAAGGTGGACAAATCGAGAACCTGAAATTTGCCGGAACAGAAATGAATCAACATTCCGACAAAACATAGGTCACTCAGCATCATTCCCTGGAAACAACAAAGCCACTTGGGCACAATCGAACAACTTCAATGAAAAGATATAACATGGCCACTTAAATTTTTGCACTAATTAACCTAGTTAACGCAGCTAGTTCTCTGTCAAAGCCCAAAATAAATTTTTGCACTAATTAACCTAATTAAACTGGTTAACCTGACTAGTTCTCTGTCAAAGCCCTAACTAAAATTTTGCACTAACCTAGATAATTAACCTAATTAAACTAGTTAACCTAACTACTTCTCTGTCAAAGCCCTAACTAAAATTTTGCCCTAACCTAGATAATTAACCTAATTAAACTAGCTAACCTATCCATTAGAGAGAGAGGAGGGGTGGGGGCTTACAGAGGATGGCTCCGGTGGTGGCGACGGAGGCAGTGGTGGCGAGGGAGGCAGGGGCGTCTCCGGTGACGGCAAGGGAGGCAGTTGTGGCGAGGAAGGATCCGGTGGCGTCGACGGCGGCTCCGGTGGCGTTGACGAGGCCGCGCGGCTCCGTGGCGTTGGGGGCGGCTCCGGTGGCGTCGACGGCGCACGGCTCTGGTGGCGTCGACGTCGGGAGGAGACGGCGGTGAAGTGGGGCAACGGCGAATCGGGAAGACGGCGGCACGCGGGGTGGGTTGAGGGATTTGGGGGAGAAGTGGTGGCCGGGGGGAAATGGTTTTTTGGTTAAGTCAAACTTAGCGGTAGCGCGTTTGGCAAAACGCGCTATAGCTAAGATAGCTATAGCAGTTTTAGAAAAACGCGCTATAGCTAAGATAGCTATAGCGGTTTTAGAAAAACGCGCTGCTGTTATAGCTATGTAATTTTCTTCCATTTTTTAATTTCCTTTTCTGTTTCTATAGCGGGGGTCTAGGACACGCGCTGCAGCTACGTTAGCTATAGCGCCTCTTACAAACACACGCTGCTGCTATGCCTTCCTTCGTTTTTTCGCTTTTTCATTTATTTTGCTTTACATTTAATTTTTTCCTTTCTCCTTTTTCTATTTCTTTCATTTTTATTTACTTTTCTATTTGTTTTTCATCTTATTTTATTTCCGTTAGTAGTAGCGCTCTTCTAAGGAAACGCGCTGCTACTTATGACGTAGCGGCAGCGCGTTTCCTCCAAGCCCGCTACTGCTATGCGTACCCTGTCATTCTAGCAATGAGAATATTAGTAGTAGCGCTTTTGTCACTACACGCGCTAGTGCTAAAGTTATATTTGTAGCGCGGTTTTCCGCCAATCGCTACTGCTATTTAGCACCAGCGCTCTTTTTTGACCCGCGCTGTTACTAAATTTCTGTGTATAAGGTTTTCCCTAGTAGTGACGCTTGATGTAGTATGTGCACCAATAGCTCGAATGCACTCTCAATCACAGAGATGTTCTGCAGCTGCTGAGCAAGTGGGCGTGTAACTGCACCTGAATTCAGATACGCAGTGCACTTCTCCAACTCAATCAGTATCAACAAACTTCTCTCCAGTTGGATCCCTAAGCATGGACAATTTTTTCTCTTAAATTCTTTGCACTCCACTGTATTAGGTTGTACTGCCCTATGAAGATGCATCAAGGACTCACCGAATGTAGACAACATAGACGAACGACACTCAATCCCAGTCCCAGAAGTTGATATGTGCAAATTAAAACCTGAATACTTATATCCATGTGCTAGCTCGGCCTGTGTACAATTTGCTGAACTTCTCAAAATGGACAGAATCATACGATGCAAGTAACCAGTGATATCACCTGAGCTGAGTATGGTAGTGTAGCAGAACATCCATCCTGGATCCCAAATTCGCCAATAAAGACATATCTTATGGTACTCCGGAAACAACCATCCTCTAGGCCAAAACTGACTGTTGGCAACAAGTAGTTTTCCAGACTGGACCAAGTTCAGTATCACATAATGCATGCTTGAAAGAGTTGCATCCCGGAGGTCAACAGACTTGGACAGTTGCATGCCTTGTATTAACCCGTCGTGCAGCAGCAGCATTGATTGATTGCCAAAGAGAACTGTACAGAATACACGAATAGCAGCAGATGGCCTTGACAACTTCAGGTGAACATTGTCTGGACTGAACCTGAACCTCGACTGTACATCTTGAGCATGCAACTCATAGGAGGACTGCACATACACGATAACTAATTGCCGTTCTCTAGTATCCAAGTTCAAATCATCCATAAAATGCATAATCAGCTGGCTCCGAACAATAATATCTCTTGGCACCATGATGATCCGGCAAACAGCCTTCTCAAGAATACATGGTGTCATAAGCTCATTTCCGTCAGCAAGATCCATCCAAAACGATGGCCACGGTGTCGGCCGTAGCCTGATGTAAGTACCAAGCAATGACTGCCTCACGCGGAGACTTGCTGGCTGCAGCCCCGCTGCTGTCACCTCTATCTTCAGCATCTGCGCAGTCTTAAGGGTGGATTGAGCAGCATTGAGATCTTGCAAGACAAGAACGCACCCCGTAGCAAGACAAGAGTGATGTTGTTTGGAAGTGATGATAAGCTTGACATGCTTAGTAAAATCTGAATCATCACTGTCATGCTTCAAGGACCACAAATGCAAGAACTGGTTGGTGAGTATCCTTCCGAAGCGTCCACTGAAATTGTACTGCCGCAGCCATGGTTTGAACACAAAATCTCCTGCAGTTGCAAACACCGCTGAGTTAATTTGGAACTCCACGCGGCCGCTCCCTGTAAAATCCTCTTGACACCAAAACTGGCAATGCACTGACATGCCCATAGTTAGCAGTTGTGTTCCCAGAACGGAGTGGCCATGCGACTCCCCATAGGAATTTGTTTGAGCACTTAGGGGAAACAGACGGAGTGATGAATTCCCTTCTCTTCCGTCGCTGCTCAGTGGAAACCCAGAAACTAAGCTGCCCAAAATGCTCTGGTCGGCGCTCAATGGATGAGTGAGTCGAAAATTCCCAGAAGGCCATGGTTGCATCTGCACTGAAGTAACAAATGGAGTTTGCAACTCAGTATGAATCCTCCTTGGCTGGTGATCGGGTGGCCACCATACACAGCCAGAGTCACTAGTGAAAAATCTGCAAACAATGCCACGGAACAGAACAATGTCATCCTCTGCACACTGCACTTGAACAGGGGCGGCCACTGTTGCGGCTCAGTTCTTTTCCGCCACGGTGATAGCAGCAAGCCTGTGCACTCACCCACGAGATGAACGCCATGTGGGCAATGCTCTTTGCGTGCAGTTGGCTGCACCGGGTCGTCGCCATGGACAATGTAATCTGTCGAACACATGGTCACGTTGGTGCAGAGAAGTCGCTGGTGATGATGATGACGACGCCATGGTTCGCCTTGCTCATCACTTGCGTGGAGGTGTTAACAGACAGGGCATCGAGCTCCTGCACGCCGGCCTTGGGGTTGATGTCCTTCACGGGAGAAACGACCTCAGCACTAGAGGTCGTCGCCTGCCCTGAAGTGAGCTGCTCGACTTCTTGGTGGATGGGGTCGACCGTGGGCTCAAGGTGGACAGAGGTGGCGGCATCATGGACCTCGTCGACGCTATCGCTGGTGTCGACCTCGGTCGAGCACTCTGTCGAACAGGTGACGGGCACCATCGCGACGCAGGCCGGGGCTGCATCATGGGCGACCATGGGGATCTCCTGGGCCTTGGTGGTGGAGCAGGAGACGTCGGGGACGGGCGCCGACGCGTCGGTCGTGCTCTCCGGCGAAGTGGTCGGCGGTGATGGATTGTGGACGATGGCGGGCGTACTGGTGGCCCCAATGACGACATGGATGCCCACTTTCTCGACGAGGGACCTGATGGCGTTGTTGTAGGCGTCGAGCCGCTCAAGATACTCTTGGATGGAAGGATCCATGGCTTTCTCTCGAATGGTGGTGGTGAAAAAAAAATGGAGGCCGAAATTTGGGGGCGGAAGGGTGGTGGCTGGCTCTGAATACCAGATGTTAAGGACACACTATGGATCTCTCGATTACTCACTACATATAGAGGATCCGATTACAGAGTAGCCATTACAAGGAACTGAGAAAGAGGAAGGGAGAGAGCTGGAGGTAAGAGAAGAGCCGCCGCCGCCGGGTTCGTTGATCCACTGGATGATCTCCTCGTAGCCTCCTGCCGTATACTTGTAGCCCCCTGATCGTGACATGGGCCAGGCCCCACCCGGAGGCCCAAAGGACCAGCCCACATGACATGGAGGAGATATAAGGCCCCTGACAGCTTGGTCTCCCGTATATGTGCGTGTCCTAAGGAAGAATCCATCCAGCACTCTGTGTGCTTAGCAGCTTGCTTGTGTACTTGCACATCCTAGCGATCGAGCCAGCATACTTGCGATACTCTTGGCGGAAAGAACTCGTCAAGCTGAGATAACCAAAGTGTAGAAGACACTAGAGCGATGCAAATGAAGTTTATCAAACGGCTGGTGTGCTGGCTCCACAAACAGTCCGAGCATGGAGACAGAAAATTAACCGTTTTTCAGGAAAGCTGGTTGTGCAATTTATAATGGTGAGCTAACAAAAAACGCCCATGCATGACACCTAAATATATTGCACAAAGTTTGGTGTGGTATTGCCGCATCTGGACAGTTGAATCACAAAAATGAACAGTTAAAAATGATGGGTCTGTGATAACAAACCCACCAGATGTACTGTAAAAAGACTCTCCTCCTTATTGCAGCAATGGGTCTGTGATAACAAACCCGCCAAATGATCGTGTGCGGCTCAAAGAATGACGAAGACGATCAATATGCATGTGTTCATTTCCCTATGCCTCTTTTTCCTACGCATTCTTGACAATATTTTTGTCTTGCGGCAGTTCTCTTGTAAACTGCTATATCCATAGTTATTGTACTAAAAAAATGTTGAAAGGAAAGATTTGTAAGGTCAAAACTGAAAGGTATGGATGAAATGATGACAAAGCTTGGTGAGTGCTTGGATGAAGGTGTGTAGTAGAGGTATATATAGCCGGAAGCGAAGGAGAAAGCATTATTACCTACAGACTATGGTTGTTTGGCCATTTAATTGCATCAACTTTTTTTTTGCAGTTTAAATAGCGCATCAACTTCAAAGTACATGTTGCCCTATTTAAAGCATTGTTTGGTTGGCTGGACCAACACCGTCTCCTTTCTGATGAAAGAGCATGTGGTCTGCCATTTGATTAAATTGTGTATAATGTTTATAGGAAAACCCATAATAGCGTGGAGATGCCCTAGAGGCCCTCCATTCTGCCCTTCATTTGGGTCATGGAAGGCTACGATGACTAACTAAACACGGCTTTGCCGAGTGCAGGTTATAAAAGCCAAGATCGACATTGTCTATGCATTTAAGTCCATTATAAATTGCCATGGTTATAGACTAATACAAATTAAATGTGTAAGCACACAGAAATAATATTATTTTATATTTACTGATTCTTAACAATTTACTGGTTTTTATTTCACGTGTATTTCATATATTGCACCGGTATATCTATATTTATACCTACTAATAAAGCAAGATGCGTTTCTTCGATTTTTTCATCTGTTCACCGCTAAAAGATTTGTGGAGAATTTCACGTGGGTCGCACGCCCTATGGCCCAGTAAAGTCAGCCTTTTTTTCCTGCCCACGTAGCAATAGAAGAATCCTATAATTCGCTCAAAGTGGCATATAGTTTCAGCTACGCACAGGGCGACCAAGACACGGCGGCCCATTTTTGTTTGTGTTCTATTTCAAATTTCCTTTTTATGTTTCTTTCTCTTTTTATTTCCTGTTTCTTTTTGTTTTTCCCATTGCAAATATATTTTTTAAAAATTTCTGAAATTCCATAATTTTCAAAAAAAGTTTGCAGTTTCATTGTTTATTCACAATCTCGTAAAAAGTTACGAATTACAAAAATGTGTTCCTATTTTAAAAAATGTTTCGATTTTTTATGCCAAAATATGTTCAAATTTTAAAAATATTCCCATTTTTAATAAAATGTTCGTATTTTTTACAAAAAATCAAGATTTAAACAAATGCATTTAAAAAATGTTGCAAATTCGAAAACTATTCTTTTATATATAGGTTTAAAAATTTAAAAGAATGTTTGCATTAAAGAAACACATTTTCTAAAATTCTTCTGCATGTTTAACACGTGTTCTCATTTAAAACAATTGTTCACAACGTAAAAATATTCGTATTTTTATAAGAATGTTCAGGTATTTAAGAAATATATGCGAATATCAGAAAACGTTCTGTTCAAATTTTTTGTTCTTGCTTTGTCCAAAAACGTATGTAATTTTCAAAAAACTGTTCAAAATTGGGAAAATTGTTCACGTTGCCAAGTATATTTGGTAGTTCATGTTATGAATTCCAAAATTCTGTTCTTATTTAAAAATGTTTTAAATTTTAAATTTTTATCATTATGATTTTTTTCAGAATTTTAAAAATTATTCCCATTTTTTGAAAAATGTTTGGGTTTTTCCAAATTTGTGCAAGATTTAAAAATGTTACAAATTTGAAAAATATTCTGGTTTTAGTGAAATGTTCAAAAATTGAAAATATTTTTTGCATTAAAAGACACATTTTATAAATTTCTTCCATATGTTCAAAACATGTTCCCGTCCCCAAAAATCGTATTTTTTTATAAAACGTTCATTCTTTTAAGAAATGTTTGTGAATTTCAACAAATGTTCCGTTGAAATTTTTTGTTTGTCCTTTTTTGAAAATGTATAGAATTTTTAGAAAAATGTAATTTGGAAAATTGTTCACGTTGCCAAGTATATTTGACATTTCATAGTTATTAGTTTTCGAAAAGTTCAAAAAAAAGTTTCGAATCTCACGTTGCATTAGATTCTTTAATATTAACGCTAACGATTGGATAGTAGAACGCATTTCTTTGAGTGGCTAGCAACATGTGGTCAGGTCTTTGAGGTCGTGAGTTCGATCACTCCCATACTGGGCCTGCTCCGCATCTGGCGCATCAAGCTAAGTCGGCTTCTTTAGAATAAGGGGACACCATAAATTATTGACAGTGGTAGCTTCCAGTCGTCAATAAAAGAGAATATGCCGGTTAATTATAATTGAAACAAATTATGGGCACATGCCAATAAAAAAAGAATATATTGGTTTGGCTCTAATTAAAGGGTGTCATGTTGAACTAGAGAATATGGACATGTGGGGGTCTTGATCCATTCTTATATTAAGCTAGAGGCATGTAATTTTATCCTCCCGTTGCAACGCACGAGCATGTGTGCTAGTATCTTACAAAGATGATTGCAAAGATTTACATGCATGATAAGGGTGTTACAATGATTCTTCTATCTTGTAGCTATAAAAACTATGTACAGTGTAATTCCCGAGGTAACAGATTCTTACGTCTTTGTCCAATTCTTATGGCGATGCAGCTCACAGTTCAGTTCATGTCTTAGCTGTCAAAGGTTTTAAAATGAAGTATCAGAATTGTGTTTCTCTTCTTGCTAAAGATATTTCAGGTGAGAAGAACGTTCGCTAGCTTAACTGTAAGTATTGGACCGAAACTAGTGACAAGATAGATTTCGGCATCAATAAGCATCGAGCACGATCGATGGGGTACATGGGCCGCCTACATTTGATTAGCTAAGAGAAGATCTCATGGAATAAGAGAAAATGGCTAGCTGTCAGGTACAGTCCCAACAACACGGTGATTAGGAGATGCCACTAAGACGCTTCTGTTTCATGTATGAAGCTTGCAATCTGCATTCTGTACCTCTTCTACTTGCCTACCTCTTCGCCGCGAGGCATTCCTTTCAAAAAAAGAAAAAACTTGCCTACCTCTTCTACTTACACAAAATTGTCTCTTGCTGAGCATGCGTCATATGATGTAGGGAGTAACAAATGAATTAAATGGCCGCTATACCATAGAGATATTGAAAGCTGGTGTGTGCAGCTGCATTGTCTGTACCACTGATTTTATAACGATGCTATCAGCTTGTAACAACACTAGTTCATCCTGATGTTTTCAGATGTTTCTTGAAGTTCCCTGATGCTCACATATCACTGGTCCAAGGTACGAAATGCAACCGGGATACCCCAACTAGCTGTGGGTGCTGCCCCGGGATCGTGCTGGAACTCAGCTCTATTCTTCTGATTGGTTGCACAACATATTCATGGATTGCAAATTTGGGCCATGAAATGTTTGGCCTTGGTACTTCTGTAAGAATAGCATAGGATTGGTACACAGATCAGTCGTAGAATCAAGATAGGGTAAAAACTATCACTAGACATGAAACTGTAAAAAGACAGGCAAATATGGTGGTGAAGAATATGAAATGAGAATTTCAGAATGTTTTGAGGAGACAGCAAGCTTACAACCATAAAGCCATAAACCTCCTGGAGCAGAGCAGCCTAAACAGCATCCTCAATTACTAACATGGAATTATAAGCACATGAAAAAGAAGTAGGTTGTAATCAAGTAAAAATCAAGGATGAAGCTAGGCGATGAGTCTAGACAAGTAATCAGCATTTTAGGCTTCCGGTTGTGTCTAGCTGATTTTTTTCTCTTTCATTTTCGTTTCGGGTTGTTGGGTGAGTTGGACTTACTAAACTTAACCCGCGCATGATTTATTTTATTTTTTAAACATATGAAGCATATTTGTCAGGCATATAGCGCTAGAGTTCAGATGTCCTTAGGTTCAGAAAATTGTTTCTAAATAGAACAGTAGAAATAATGAATGCTAAATGTCTCTGAATGCCTAAATGTAGAGTGCCAGCCACTTGCTATTTGTTTCTCAGTCATAAGAGGGTTATCATTAACCACATGTATAATGATCAATTACAGAGTGCGGCATCAAAATAATGATGACACAATGCAGCTACAGTACTACACCTACTACTGAGCACATACTAGTAGAAAAAGGGGCAAATCTGAGACACATTAGTGCCGGTTTGATTTTGAGCCGGCACTAATGTGTCCATTAGTGCCGGTTCCAACGGCTAGCCGGCCGCTCTCATTACTACCGGTTCGTGGCGAACCTTTAGCACCGGTTCGTGCCACGAACCGGTACTAAAGAGAGTGGTGGCAGGATGTTGTCAGTCTGGGGCCCGTCTAGCACCTTTAGTACCAGTTCGTGCTAGGAACCGGTACTAAAGGTCGACGTACATAAACCCTTCGTCCACCCGAGCCGCTCTGTTTTTCCCCTTTCCCCTCACTTCCTCTGTTCTTCCCCTCTCTTCCTGGAGCTCCTCACAAATTTTGCCCAAAATTTGTCAAGATTTGAAGGCCCCCATCCATTCAAATGATCACAAAGGTTAGCAACTTTGTCCTTTCAACTCTCATTACTAGATTAGCTCTTGCAATGCTTTGTATAGTGATTAATTCGGGAGTAATTATATTTGCTAGTATTTGATTTATATGCAATTTGAGGTCAAAAATAACACTTAGTTTGCATATGTAGGTGTGGTTTACTTAGTGCCTTCTAAATCTCCGTCGTAACCATTGTTGATCGCCCGCACCGTCCCGTCGCCCTTGTGGTGAGGCTCTTGTTCATGAATGTTTTACATTACCAAATTGATGTTTGTGTGATTTGGATATATAGTTACTCGTATAATTATCTTACCCGTACGTTGTTTGTTATACATATTGCCATGGTTTTGATATCCGTCCCCGTCGGTCCTCGTCCTTGTTATGATTCGGATGTGGTATATTCTCTTTTAAAACTAGTTGTTGCATTTCGTGTTTATGACAAATTATGCCCATCAAGTTGACATAGATATTTTTATCTAGGAGGTATGTGAATCGGAAATTCCAACCGACCCTATTGTCGAGAGGTTAGTTTAGTTGAAAGAGAAAACGAGTATTTGAAAGAAAAATTGAAAAGAATTGAGGGGGAGAAGATGGAATTGGAGTTGCATGTTGCCGATGTCGTCGATGATCACAAGATCAAGATGGAGAAAATGAGGTTGAAGATTAGAAAGATTAGAAAATATGCCATTGATAGTGTGGCTTGGTATCATTATGCTGTTGGATCAATTGTTACCTTAGTTGCGATCTTGATCACATTTTTTGTTGCATTTAAATTCTTTAGCTAGTGAGTTATTTGTATGTTGCATTTAATTAAGTGTTGTATATGAACTTTATGTATGAACTTGTATTAATTTGATCTATTCGGTGTTGTGTAATGAAGATGAGCCGACAATGGATGTATGATGACCGATGCTCTCCCGAGTTCATTAATGGCATGCATACTTTTCTGCTTGCCGCTGAGGCAAACAAGCGGGCGGATGGTTTTATGCCTTGTCCATGTGCTGGCTGTAAGAATGGTCACAGTTACTCTACGTTAAGAACCATTCATGTCCACTTATTTGAGTCCGGTTTCATGCCCCACTATAATGTTTGGACCAAGCACGGAGAAATAGGGGTTATGATGGAAGACAATGAAGAAGAAGAGGACGACGACGGCTATCCTGGCCATGGGATCCCTGAATACGATGATACAACAATGGGGGGAGAAGCTGAGCCGGCAATGCGGGAAGAAGTTGAAGAAGAGGCATCAGATGAGCCCGCTAATGATCTAGGTCGGGCCATTGCCGATGCAAAGAGAAACTGCGCAAGTGATCTGGAGAGGACGAAGTTGCAGCGCATGTTAGAGGATCACAAGAAATTGTTGTACCCGAATTGCGAAGCTGACAAAAAAAGTTAGGCACCACACTGGAATTGCTGCAATGGAAGACAGATAATGGTGTATCTGACAAGGGATTTGGAAAGTTGCTGGTAATGATAAAGAATATGCTTCCAAAGGACAACGAATTTCCCGAGAGTACGTATGAAGCAAAGAAGGTTGTCTGCCCTCTAGGGTTAGAGGTGCAGAAGATACATGCAAGCCCTAATGACTGCATCCTCTACCGCGGTGAGTACAAGGATTTGAACGCTTGCCCAATATGCGGTGCATTGCGTTATAAGATCAGTCGCGATGACCCTGGTGATGTCGAGGGCGAGCGCCCCAGGAAGAAGATTCCTGCCAAGGTGGTGTGGTATGCTCCTATAATAGCATGGTTGAAACGTTTGTTCCAAAACAAAGAGCATGTGAAGGTGATGCGGTGGCACGCAGAAGACCGTAAGAAAGACGGAAAGTTGAGAGTACCCACTGATGGTTCGCAGTGGAGAAAAATCGAGAGAAAGTACAGGGAGGAGTTTGCAGGTGACCCAAGGAACATATGGTTTGGTCTAAGCGCAGATGGCACTAATCCTTTTGGGGAGCAAAGCAGCAACCATAGCACCTGGCCTGTGACTCTATGTTTGTATAACCTTCCTCCTTGGTTGTGCATGAAGCGGAAGTTCATTATGATGCCAGTGCTCATCCAAGGCCCTAAGCAACCCGGCAACGACATTGATGTGTACCTAAGGCCATTAGTTGAAGAACTATTACAGCTGTGGAATGGAACAGGTGTACGTGCATGGGATGAGCACGGACAGGAAGAATTTGACCTAAAAGCATTGCTGTTCGTGACCATCAATGATTGGCCTGCTCTCAATAACCTTTCAGGATAGACAAACAAGAGATACCTGTTTGGATGATACCGACAGTATATATTTGGATAGTTGTAGGAAGAATGTGTACCTGGGACATCGTCGACATCTTCCAACAAGGCATCCCGTAAGAAAGAAAGGCAAGCATTTCAAAGGTGAGGCGGATCACCGTACGAAGCCTCGCCACCGTACTGGTGCTGATGTACATGATATGGTCAAGGATTTGAAGGTAATGTTTGGAAAGGGTCCTGGCGGACAACCTGTTCCGAAGGACGCTGACGGGCGTGTACCCATCTGGAAGAAGAAATCTATATTTTGGGACCTGTCATATTGGAAAGACCTAGAGGTCCTCTCCGCTATCGACGTGATGCACGTGACGAAGAATCTTTGCGTGACCCTGCTTGGCTTTTTGGGCGTGTATGGGAAGACAAAAGATACACCAGTGGCACGGGAGGACCAGCAACCTATGCACGGAAAAGACGGCATACATCAGGGTCAGGCCAGCTACGCTCTTACCAAAGAAGAGAAGGAAACCTTCTTTGAATGCCTGCTCAGCATGAAGGTACCGTCTGGCTTCTCGTCGAATAATAAAGGGAATAATAAATGTGGCAGAGAAAAAATTCTAGAACCTAAAGTCTCATGACTGCCATGTAATTATGACGCAACTCCTTCCATTTGCATTGAGGGGGCTTCTACCGGAAAATGTTCGATTAGCCATTGTGAAGCTATGTGCATTCCTCAATGCAATCTCTCAGAAGGTAATCGATCCAGAAATCATACCAAGGTTACAGAATGATTTGGTGCAATGTCTTGTCAGTTTCGAGTTGGTGTTCCCACCATCCTTCTTCAACATCATGACGCACGTCCTAGTTCACCTTTGCGAAGAGATTAACGTTTTGGGTCCTGTATTTCTACACAATATGTTCCCCTTTGAGAGGTTCATGGGAGTCTTGAAGAAATATGTTCATAACCATGCTAGGCCAGAAGGAAGCATCTCGAAGGGCCATGAAAATGAGGAGGTCATTGAGTTTTGTATTGACTTTATTCCTGACCTTAAGCCGATTGGTGTTCCTGAATCGCGGCATAAGGGTAGACTGGATGGAAAAGGCATGCTAGGAGGGCATCAAATAATATGTATGGACGGGCATTCTCTCACTGAAGCACACTACACAGTTCTACAGAATTCCGCCTTGGTGGCTCCGTATATGGAGGAACACAAGAATTTTCTACACTCCAAACACCTGGAGAAGTCTGGCGACTGGATTACACACGAACAAATGAGGACTTTCGTCGGTTGGTTGCAAAAACGTGCTCTGAATGATGGCGATATTCAAAATGACCTGTACTTGCTGTCCTAGTTACCATCTTCGAATATAATGACTTTCAAAGGGTACCAGATAAATGGGAATACATTTTACACGATTGCCCAAGATAAGAAGAGCACCAACCAAAATAGTGGTGTCCGCTTTGATGCAACAACCAACATGAGAAAGGAAACATATTATGGTTACATAGAGTACATATGGGAACTTAACTATGGAGGTGATTTGAAGGTCCCTTTGTTTCGGTGCAAATGGGTCAATATGACACGAGGCGGGGTAACGGAAGACCTGCAGTACGGAATGACAACAGTGGATCTCAACAATCTTGCGTATGCAGACGAACCATTCGTCCTAGCCAATGATGTGACGCAAGTTTTTTATGTGAAAGACGTGTCTACGAGGCCGAGAAAAAGAAAAGATAAGGAAGCGAATGGATCAAACGACGAGCCAAAGCGCCACATAGTTCTTTCAGGAAAAAGAAACATCGTGGGAGTGGATGACAAGACAGACATGTCAGAAGATTATAAAAAGTTTGATGAAATTGCTCCATTCACAGTGAATATTGACCCGAGCATCCAGTTAAATGATGAAGATTTTCCATGGCTACGACGCAAAGGGACACACGCGAAGAAAAAGTTTCACACCCAAAGATCTGGGATGTGATCGGCTTCACTATCATCACTTTCTCCTGTGTTTCACACCCAGGAGGGAATCTCTGTAATAGTTAGGGTAGTTATGTGTTTTGGCATTTGAAACGCGAAGAAATTTTATGTGCAAACAAATTCTTTCATGCATTTACTGATTTTTTTTCCAGCTAAATGACCCTGAAATTGAAAAGCATTTCAAATGAACTCAGAAAAGGTTGAAAGTTGGTATGGTATCATAATTTCATCCAAATAGCATGTGCAAAAAAGAAGAGAGGCTTACGGCAAAAACTGGATGCACTTCGTGTACAAAAAGGACAATCTCTTTCGAAGTATTAGGGTTTCCGACGAAAACTCATCTGTTACAAAGGCATTTTATTTTTAAAATAACCTAAGCATTACCAAATTGAATATAATGATAAAACACACTAATATTAAACATAAGAAAAAAGAATCACTGATTTTTTTTTCCAAAGTTAAGTTATTCACAAACTAGTGATTCACACAAATTTCAAATAATTCAAAATTTAAACTATTCAAATTTGAAAACTACCGGCACTAACAGAAAGTTTGTAACTTTTGGTACCTAAAGCAAAAATATTCACAAAGAAACTCTAAATACAGCAAAAAACAACTCAAAAATAAATAAAACAAAAATAAATAAAGCAATAAAAATTAAGAAAATAAAAAAGCCCGCCTACTGGGCCAAAGCGGCATGCATACGATTAGAAACACAACCTTTTGTTGGGCCAGGATGTAGGCCCGCAAAGGCCCAGTAGGCCCACCGGGCAGCACGGAACAGGTAGGCCCAGTAGGCCTGCTTAGGAGAGGAACTTGAGAGAGCTACCGCACTGGGGCTTATAAACCAGTGCGGTAGCCCCTCGACTAGCGAGGTGGAACTAAACTTGCCGCACCGCACTGCGCCAGCGCACCCCCTTTAGTACCGGGTGGTGGCTGCAACCGGTACTAAAGAGGGGGTCTTTAGTACCGGTAGGTGCCACGACCCGGTACTAAAGGGGGTGTGCTTCCCGCCGCTTGGCTTGGCCAAAACAGACCTTTAGTATCGGTTGGCTGCTCCAACCGGTACTAAAGGTCCATCCTATATATACAACAATTGAAAAAATATTCACTTTCCCTCTCTGTTTCTTCCCTCCATCGCGCCGCCCTGCCCCGATCGATGCCGTCCCCGTCGACGTCGCCGCCCCCGCCCCTCGTCGCCGACCCCGGCCGTCCCCGCCCCTCGTCGCCGCCCCGGTCGTCCTCGTCCCCGTCGCCGCGCCCCGCCCTGTCGTCGTCGCCCCGTCGTCGCCTCGCTGGTGAGCTCGCCTCGGCCGCCATGTCCACACACACACACTACACACACACACGCACACACACACACACACACACACACACCACACACACACACATTAGTTTGTTTGTTATAAATTTTTCTGTTTTTTAGTTATAGAAATGTTAGAAATTATTCTGTTTTTTAGTTATATAAATATTAGAAATGTTAGTTATATAGAAATGTTATAAATTTTTTCTGTTTTTTAGTTATTGAAATATTTATAGAAATGATAGCAATTTTTCTGGTTTTTTCGTTATATAAATATTAGAATTGTTATAGAAATGTTAGTTATATAATCAGGAAATTTTAGAATTAGTTTTAGTTAGATGAATTAGATTAATGTCAAATTGTTAGAATTTGCATATATATAGAATTTTAGTTATCACAATCCAATTATTTAAAAAATGTTACTTTTTGCGGGCATATAGTATTTGTTCTCGACGATATGCCCGGCCCGCATCCTCGCCGTCGACCCGTTCGCGGCGACGTCCTACTTCGGAGGACCCATGTCCGGGACTGGGCTCCGCCGGACTGGCACTGGGAGGTGCTACCTAGAGGGGAGCGCCGCTTGGTGAGGAACCCGACCTCGGGTCCCGTCGTCGACCCTGATGTCCTTTGGTGGCGTTCACGTGGGCCACATTCGGTGCAGAGGGAGCCGGCGCCGCCGAAGGTGGTGCGTCGCCGTGTCAGGGAGGAGGACGAGCACGTCCATCGCTACATGGCTGCTATGGACGTCAAGTTCTCCAATATTTGGCAGGTTCTTTGGGCAGATGACCGGAGATATGATCCTGTGATGGTTCCTTCTCTTTGGGTGTCCACCGCCCGTGCCCCAGGGACCGTGAGTGGCCTAGATTCTTCTGTAGTACTCGATCTTTATTAGGTACCTAGCCAGTGATGTATTCGATATATAATATTCAAGACGATGTATTTGAGATTATATATATTAAGATGATGATGTATTCGAGATTATATATTCGAGAAAATGTATTCGAGATTCAGTTTTTCCTTATTGATTGCATCCATGCATTGTAATTTGAATACTAATTAAATTGTTTTATATTTCTTCTGTATTAGTTATGTAAAAGCTAGGGCGAACAATACCGGCAAAGAGAGAGAAGAGGAATTGTTCGACATCATACGCAGCCATCACAGGCTAGATGATCTGAATGAAGCAAATGACGGCTCCCAATATCTGAACAATACCGGAGAGGGTGATGAAAAGATATTCGATCTCGACGACCGATCTGATGAAGTCATGAACTATGATTATGATTATGATGACATAGACAATGTTTGTGATGACTCAAACAATGTTGATCTTCAAATAACAAAGACTACCGGCGAGGTATATTTATATAAGCATGCATCATGGTGATCATCACATGTTTTTATATTGAAGATATATTAAGGAATCAATCTTTCTTCTTTCAGCCCTCCGGATCGAGCAAATCTGCTTCTACAGACAGCAGGACAAAGCGAGGCCCGGCCAGATTATTGAAGGATGGTGTAAAGTACAACATCGAATCCACCAAACCTAGTGGCGAACCCCTCACGCCTAAGAACATTGCGGACAAGTGGACTCGTCAGTGTGGAGTTCTTGTGAAGGACAAACTCCCGATCTCCAGGTGTTACTTGGGTCGACGACAGAGGCAAAAAAGACCTTTGGAAATCTCTGATGGAACATTTCACTCTACCAGATCATTTCACTGAAGCAGATGTGGAGAAAGTCAAGAGCGCTGCTCTTAAGAAGATGGCAATTGCATTCAACACCCACAAGAAAACTGTATGTGCCAACTACCTCGCTGCAGAAAGGAAGACTCCAGAATCACTAGAACACTGGAGAAGCAAAGAGAACACTAGGACGATTTCGTGACCTTCAAGGATTCAGAATTATCTAAGGAATGGTCGATGAAAAACAAGGCAAATGTCGCAAAAAAGACGCAGTTCCATAGGCTGGGTCCAGGTGGCTACGCGGTGGGATGGCCTAAGTGGGATAAGTATGAGCAAGAGATGGAGGATGCAGGGGTCACTCCGGTTACTAGGAACTGGCCCCCCAGGTGCAGAACTTGGTTCTATGTGCATGGGGGGCGTTGGACCCGAAGACAGGCAAAGTTTCACGGAAGGCAAATCTAAAAGGAGCCGAACAAAAGATACTTGACGCAATAGAAGAAGCTCGAAGGGGGGTGTTCACGCCCAACAGAGAGAACGACGATCTTACGCGCGTCCTGGGAAATCCTGAACACCCGGGAAGAACACGAGGCAAGGGCGTTATTCCCTGATATGAGGGCTTTTCAGAATGGAACGGGGACTACAGGACCCGTGCAAGAAGGAAGATGGAGGAGGAGAAGAAAAGGAAGCTGGAGGAGGAGCAGAGGAAGCAGGATGCAGAACGCCTTCAAGGCCTAGAAGCAAGGCACGCAGACCTGGCACTCAAATTCCAGTAGCAGCAGCAACAGATCGACTCACTTAGCCAGGAAAGGGGGTCTCAGCAGCGGCAGCAGCAAGCGGATGATCGTCCAGCATTGGATAGCACCGTCCCATCCATGCCGAGAAGCAGCGTTGGTTCTGCCCCGGGCGCCACGCTGTTGGATACATACCCTGTGGATGACATCATAGAGAACACTAACTGTGAGCTACACTCCAAAATGAAGAACATATCCATGAAGGTGGTGGACGGCGTTTGAGGGAGTCCCGGACTAGGGGGTGTCCGGATAGCCGAACTACCATCATCGGCCGGACTCCAAGACTATGAAGATACAAGATTGAAGACTTCGTCCCGTATCCGGATGGGACTTTCCTTGGCGTGGAAGGCAAGATTGGCGATACGGATATGTAGATCTCCTACCATTGTAACCGACTCTGTGTAACCCTAGCCCTCTCCGGTGTCTATATAAACCGGATGGCCTTAGTCCATAGGACAAACAACAATCATACCATAGGCTAGATTCTAGGGTTTAGCCTCCTTGATCTCGTGGTAGATCTACTCTTGTAACCCACATCATCAATATTAATCAAGCAGGACGTAGGGTTTTACCTCCATCAAGAGGGCCCGAACCTGGGTAAAAACATCGTGTCCCTCGTCTCCTGTTACCATCCGCCTAGACGCACAGTTCGGGACCCCCTACCCGAGATCCGCCGGTTTTGACACCGACATTGGTGCTTTCATTGAGAGTTCCTCTGTGCCGTCGCGATCAGGAAGGATGCCTTCTCCCATCTTTAAAGACGGCACCATCGTCAAGAGAGCTTTGGCCGCCGGCCAAACTGTCCGGCTAGGTGGTTTTCTTATGACCGCCTGTTCGGCCACCGCTCCGACGATGACCTCTCAGGTCATCAAAAGAGATCTTCACGTCAGCCCGGAATTCGCCGAGTAGTTAGATCCGATTGAGCTCTCCTTTGTAAACAAGCTCTTGGATCGCATCGCCGCCCTGGGAGTCGCCATAGACTACGATCAGATTGGGCTTAAACCCGATCTGAGAGAGATTAACTCTCCTCAGGCCACCCACCACATTGTCGTGGTAGAGGAACAATGCGGCAACCCTTCTTCTACGTTGAAAACCAACTATGTCCGGATTCCCGATCCCTCCAAGACGGATTCCCGCGAAGGGACGAACGTTAATCAAATACTGAACTTAGAGTCAGGCATCGGACTAGATTCGTGGAAAGCACCCAGCAAGTCAAGCTTCCAAATCCGGAAACTTCTTGGCCTTTGAGCCTCAGACCGGGCGGGGTTCCGAACTTGATTCCACCCACCCACCCAAACATAAGCGATCTATCTCGAATACGGCAAGAGCCCGATGAAACAGTACATCATTACTGGGCCAGATTCCTCCTGGTTATGAACAGGATAAAGGACTGCTGCGAAGAAAGCGCGATTTCAATTTTCTGCAACAATTGCACGGACAAGGGAATCATGAACGCCATAAGTCGTCGCGAAGTTACACGCTTCATCGACCTAGCGACTATCGTACAAAAATACTGTGCGGTAGAGAGTGCCAGGAACACCGAAACTAGGTTTTGGGACAGTCCGGCCTTGACCACAACCCTAGTCCGAAGTAAAAGGGTGCGCCATACTCAAGCACCTGGGTTAAAAACCAAAAATCAAAGACCCCCTAAAGGGCATAGAACCGTACTGGAGGGCTGGCTCAACGGACCCTGCAAAATCCACAGTACGGAGGGCGCCACTTCAACACACAGCCTTCGAGCATGCTGGATACTACGACAGGTGGCCAAAAGTGGCGAAGGCTTTTTAGCCCCGGGAAAACAGCCCATCAGTACCGGTACGGTATTAACAGTCTTCGAGACTTTCGCATCAAATAACATGCGAAAATGAACAATCCGCGGCCTCGCCGAAGTCTACCAATTAGCAACAGCAAATCCATGGAGTGACACGGCTATCACCTTCAACGCCAGCGACAAACCTAAATTCCGAACAGCTAGAGCACCAGCCGCATTGGTCCTCAGTCCGATAGTGGACGGCTTTTGCCTTACCAACGTACTCATGGATGGCGGCAGCGGATTGAACCTCATCTACGAGGAAACCCTTCAAAAAATGGATATTGACTGGAGCCGCATCGAGCAAAGCAGCACAACCTTCAGAGGGATAATCCCTAGTCGAGAAGTATGCTGCACAGGAAAAATCACACTAGATGTAGTGTTCGGCTTACCGGACAATTACAGGTCCGAGGAGGTCACGTTCCAAGTGGCCCCATTCGGCAGCGGATATCACGCTTTGTTAGGGCGAGAGGCATTCACAATCTTCCAAGGTATACCCCACTACGGGTACATGAAGCTCAAAATGCCCGGACCCAATGGGATAATCACTCTTGCCAGTGATCCAGATACAGCACGCGCTGAAAATAAGACAGTCGCACTGGCCCTAGAGGCATTGTCCGAAGCCCTAGCGGCAGAAGAACTAACTACGCTGCGCTCCATGGTGGATAGGGACGATGTGATACTCGATAAGAGGTCCAAGTCCACCTCTTTTAAACCAGCAGACGAAATAGTCAAATTTCAGGTCCATCCAACGGACCCCACAAAGACGGCCTCCATTGGGGCACAATTAAGTCCTGATGTCGAAGCTGCACTACGAGAATTCCTTCGGGAAAATTGGGACATTTTTGCCTGGCACCCTTCGGACATGCCAGGAATCCCAGCAGGCTGGCAGAGCACAACCTAAACATCCTAAAAGGATTCAAGCCGGTCAAACAAGCTCTTCGGCGATTTTCCGAACCCAAAAGACAGGCAATGGGAGAAGATCTAGCCAAACTCTTAGAAGCCGGATTCATCAGAGATGTAAAACATCCGGACTGGCTAGCCAATCTAGTAATGGTACCAAAAAAGGACAAATCCTAGCGCCTCTGCGTCAATTTTAAAGACCTTAACAAGGCCTGTCCAAAGGACCCTTTCCCCCTCCCTCGCATCGACCAAATCATCGATGCTACCGCAGGGCACGATTCATTGTGCTTCCTCGACGCATACTCCGAATACCATCAAATCAAGATGGCGGAGAAAGACCAGGGCGCAACGGCATTCATTACTCCATATGGGCCATTCTGCTTCAACACAATGCCCTTCGGACTCAAAAACACCGGCGCAACATATCAGCGCATGATTCAAACATGTCTGGCTACCCAGATAGGCAAAACAGTAGAGGCATACGTAGACGATGAGGTCGTCAAGACCAAACACGTCGAAACTCTAGTAGAAGACTTGAGGGTGACATTCGACAACCTCCAAGCATATGACATTAAGCTCAATCCGGAAAAATGCGTCTTCGGCATACCAGCCGGAAAGCTCTTGGGCTTCATCGTATCCGGTAGAGGAATTGAAGCAAACCCGGCCAAAATCCGAGCTCTGTCACAATTGGATATTCCAAAAGACCTCAAGCAAATACAAAAACTAACCGGATGCGTAGCGGCCTTAAGTCGCTTCATCTCCCGTTTGGGAGAAAAGGCTCTGCCCCTCTACCGCCCCCTCCGGTGCACCGAACATTTCGAATGGACGGATGCTGCCACACCTAGACTCGAAGAAATAAAGACCATACTGGCAACAAATCCGGTCCTGGCCGCGCCCAACCTGGGCGAACCTATGTTATTATATATCGCAGCAACACATCAAGTTGTCAGCGCGGTACTCGTCGTCGAGCGAGAGACAGAAGGGCACAGATTCCCTCTTCAAAAACTAGTGTACTACGTATCCACTGTTCTAACTCCATGCAAGTCCCGGTACCCACATTATCAAAAGATAGCATATGCGGTGTTCATGGCATCCCGGAAGCTACGACACTACTTTCAAGAGTGTTCCATAACGGTGGCCTCCGAAGTACCTCTCAACGATATTATAAACAATCGCGACGCAACGGGCAGGATTGCAAAATGGGCTATTGAGCTCTTACCATTTGACATAACCTATAAACCACGGCGAGCTATAAAATCGCAGGTTCTGGCCGACTTCGTCGCCGAATGGACCGAAGCCGAACTCCCTAAAGAGTACGGCGCATACTCCAATTGGATCATGCATTTCGACGGATCCAAAATGTTGGCTGGCTTGGGGGCTGGCGTCGTCCTGACGTCCCCAACTGGAGACACAATCCAATACGTACTTCAAATAATGTACATGGACTCCAATAACGCAGCCGAATACGAGGCCCTTCTACATGGCCTCCGGATGGCAATCTCCATGGGCATTCAACGCCTAGAGGTGCGCGGGGATTCAAACCTCGCAATATCCTAAGTAAATGGAGACTTTGATGCCAAAGATCCAAAAATGGTAGCTTACCGCAACGCCGTCCTAAAAATGTTAGTTCGGTTCGAAGGACTCGAATTCCACCATGTAGCCCGGGATAATAACCAGGCAGCAGACGTGTTAGCACGCATCGGCGCGAAAAGAGACGCCGTCCCTCCAAACATCTTCCTGGAACGGCTCTTCAAGCCATCCGTGTTATGGGAAGAGGAGTCCGGAAATAACAATCCGGAGCCGGCTGCATCACCTAACTCAGACCATTCTGACACAATCGGCGGCTCAGCCAACGAAATAACACCTTTAGCTCACGAAATAATGGCAGTAATTGTCCCGTGGACAGAACCATTCCTAGCCTACTTAATTCGGCACGAACTTCCCCAAGACCAAAATGAGGCCCGCTGCATAGTTCGGCGATCTAAAGCCTACAAGGTCCATGAGGGAGAACTTTATAAGAAAAGCACAACCGGAGTCCTTCAAAGGTGTATCTCCGAAGAGGAGGGGCGGAATCTCCTGGCTGAAATTCACGCCGGACTCGGCGGGCACCACGCTGCAGCCCGGGCACTCGTAGGCAAGGCCTTCCGTACAGGATTTTATTGGCCGACAGCCCGGGCAGATGCTCAGGACTTAGTCCAACGATGCGTCGGTTGCCAGCTCTTTGCTAATCAGAGCCACATGCCACCCACCGCCCTCAAAACTATACCCATTACCTGGCCATTCGCGGTCTGGGGGCTTGACATGGTTGGACCCCTTAAAGGGGGAACCCACAAGCAAAAATACTTATTGGTCATGGTGGACAAATTCACCAAATGGATTGAGGCCAAGCAGGTTAAAATGGCAGAATCCGGACCGGTGATAGACTTCCTATCCGGGGTAGTACACTGTTTTGGCGTCCGCCACAGCATCATCACTGATAACGGCACGAACTTCACTGCCGACGAGGTTAAACTCTGGTGCAAAAACATGGGCATCAAGCTCGATTACGCTTCAGTCTATCACCCCCAAACTAACGGTCAAGTCGAGCGAGCAAATGGTCTAATCATGAGCGGCATCAAACCTAGACTAGTGCGGTCCCTCAAGGAATCTAACACGCACTGGGTAGAGGAGCTCGACTCTGTACTCTGGGGGCTGCGGACCGCGCCAAACCGAACTACTGGATTCACACCATTTTTCATGGTGTATGGCGCAGAGGCAGTTCTGCCTTGCGATATAATTCATGACTCACCTCGTGTGCGCATGTACGAAGAAAGAGAAGCCGAGTTGGATCGGCAGGACAGTTTGGATGCCTTAGAGGAGGAGCGGGACGTGGCAAAGGCTCGTTCCGCATTCTATCAGCAGCAGGCTCGAAGATATCAAAGCAGAGAAGTACGGGCCAAAACTTACAATGTCGGCGAACTCATTCTACGACTGCCGGACAAGAAAAAGGACAAACTTAAGCCCAAGTGGGAAGGTCCCTTCATCATCTACCAAGTCCTGACCGGCGGAGCATACCGTCTACGTAAAGCATCTGACAACCGACTCGAGCCAAACCCATGGAACGCAGCCCGTCTCCAAAGATTCTACGCCTAAACACCGGACTCAGAGTTCGTCTCACTCCCCCGTCCACCTTTTTATATTTTTTTACTGTCTCTTGTCCCCCCTCCTTCTTCCCACTTTTTTTTCAATACCTTTTGTAGGCTGATTTGCGCTTTGTTCGCACACACTGGATGTGCTCCTAGCACTCATTATACCTGGGGGCTTCTTTACCAGAAGCTTATTAATATGGGCTTCACGCCCAATACATGTGTCATACTTCCGCATGTACCTTTTATTCACCATTATATGCATCGATATGACTTAAGTTTTGGCCAAGCTGGGTTGTCTGGCTCCTGTGCTTACCCCTACGTTCCCGATTGTTCGGCTAGGAGGTAAAGGGAGCACCTCTGCGATTGTTACTGCCGGGTCAGCCGGATGTGTACCTCAGACTGGGTGAAGCCGAAAGCTAGCGTTCTTAAGAGAATATTCGGTCGGTGACTTGAAAGATGATTTATTACTTACTTATTTATAAGCCCCCAGATGCTTTTTCTGCTATTTTCGCAGTCCGGCATTGCACCTTAGGGCATGCCTCCCAGGGAAAGGAACCCTTAACGGAACTATTCTCCCTGGAAGATGTTTCTTACTAACCATGTAATATAACATAACTAGTTGGGCACTTGTCTGATAAAGCAATTATGACCCCGACGCCTTGTCTCCATGCATGCCCCGGTTCTTTTATAACCGTAGGGGTATTCGGACACACTCCGGACTGTTGGTTCCCGAGGTTGAAACGAAACGGTCCACAAAGACAAACGATCTATAATCCGGCTAGAAGGCATCTTACATGTCATTTCAAATTACATCGTCAAACCGACTGATTGTACTCCTCCTCAATCCCATCTAACAGGCTGTCTAATTTACAGTCCTGTTGGGAATATTTCGCGGCCAGTTCTACTTGGCCATACATCAAGCTCACAGGGATCTCCTTCCCATCAGGCCCCGCAGGTCCGACCTCAGCCATGTGGTTTGGGTCAGCCTTCGGGTAGCGCATCTTCACCATGGCCCAGGCCTCCCTGGCGCCCTGACGGCAGGCCGATATCTTCCACAAACGGAGGCGTCGCCGTGCTCCCTGGAGCTTCTCAGCAAGCTCACCAAGGCCCTCGGGTCGGGAGACAGATGGCCATAAAGCCTGAACGACGCCACTCATCGCCCGCCGAACACGTTCGAACAATTGCACCAGCTCGGGAAGTTGGTCACCTGTTGACCCAGGCATTTCCTCCGCAGGGCGACCTGTGAGCACACCTAAAGACATATTCCTGTCAAACGACTTCCTCACCGAATTCTTCTTTTCAAAGGAATTTGCTCAAGCACTTACTATAAATGCTGCGATGAAGTCGCTGATTCTCCTTCAAGGAGCCAGACAGCTGGTCCCGAACACCTTTCAGCTCTTCTCCTAGCTGGGTGTGGGAATCTTGGAGCTTGTTTCTCTCCTGCTGCACCTTCATAAGCACCCTCTCACCAGCCTTTAGCTGCCGCAGTAGCTGTTGCTTGTCCGGATCTAGTCCGGCGCCCTCTGCAATAGTATTGTCAGATTCACGCCGCACTTTGTTAATTAATTATCTTTTCAAAGTATGTCTTACCAGCGGGGGTCTCTGTGGCTCCCCCTGGGGCGGCCAGTGCGGCCTCAAGTTGGGCCTTGCACTCTTGGAGCTCCTGGGACAGATGGGTATTCTTCTCCGTAAGATCCTGCATAAAAGTTGATCCTTAAATCAGTTATTTTAACCATTTTAAGTCTCGGGGGCTACTGGCATGTATAACTATTAAAATTACTTACACGTATGTCTTTCACATACTGCTCAGTGGCTCTGGTTAACCCATCTTGAGCGGCACGGAGGTCCACATTTCCCGCATCAAAGGCATTTAACGCCTCCGGGGAGAAACACGCGTCACGAAGAACTGTCCGGCGACGCCTGTGATTCATGGCGCTCTCCACCTCAGACCGGGTGGCGGACAGCCTATCGGCATCCTCCGTCAGAGGAGCGTCAGACTCATGCCTTGTATTCGCCTCCCCTTCCGGGCCATGCGTTGGAGCATGGCTAGCGGAGGCTTGATTGGCAACCTCTCCGGACACTGTCCGGCGAGCGCTCTTTCTGGAAAAGTTATGAGCATTAATATACCTCCTGGGAATCCTTCCCTTAAAAAATAGCGGTGCTCCGTACCGTTGCAGCGACATTTCAGTTCGCGTCGCACTCCTCTTCCGCCTGCTGGGCCGGACTGACCCTTGTTGGCCAGTCGCCGCGGGCTCGACTTCCCGCCGTAAAGGCGCTTCCTGCCGAACACCATTGGTGCACGGTGGTCAGAACTAAGCATTAAAGAAGTAACGGCGCCAGGACTTCGGTCGTACTCACCGGGGAAGCCGGACACAAACCGGGGTAGTCATCCATAATGGCGACTAAAGCATTATCTATGCTGAGCTGGTGGTACACCCCGTCGATCAGTTCCACCGCTAAGTCCGGATCCTCTTCGGAGGCCGGATCAAGGGACCTTTCTGGGTCTTCGGGTTGTGGGGCTGGGCTTTTTATGCCCTCCACATCCCGACGCAGTTCCTGTGTCAAAATCATACAATAAGACAATTGCCTTTAAAGGCATGGTTCAGATATGCATGCGACCGCTTACCCAGCTCCGAGGGTTGTTCATGGAAAATCCATTCAGAGGATTCGTGCGGAGGAAGTCCTCCTTCTCCCCCTTGTACAAGCCGGACGGCCGAGCCAGGTCCCTTGCGGCCGTGACGGGTGGCGTCGTCGTCTCCGTTAAAGTCCCACATGGGGTGGCCCCTATATTGGAGCGGCTGCACCCCACGCATAATGCATGTGGCCATGACTCCGATCATGGTTAATCCGGAATGGGCTAGCAGCCGTATCCGGCCCATCAAGTAATGGACGCTACTATCATCTTCTCGTCGAGGGCACCGTGGGCGCCAACTTAGGCGTTTCTTCAGGGGAGTGTTGCTGAACTCCGGAAGGACGATCCGGACTGGATCCGGCAGCGGAGCGTGCTCCATATAAAACCACTCCAAAGGCCAATCTTCAGACGCCTTCTTCGGGGTCCCGGACAGGTATCCGGTCCCGGCGATGCACCATATTTCGGCTCCGCCCACTTGATATATCGACCCCTCGTGAGAGCGGGGTACGACACAGAACAGCCTCTTCCACAGCGCAAAATGGGGCTCAATGCCCAAGAACAGCTCACACAGAGCTACGAAGCCCGCGATGTGCAAAATGAAGGCAGGTGTAAGGTGATGCAGCTGGAGTCCGTAGAACTCCAGGAGCCCCCGGAGAAACGGATGTATAGGAAATCCGAGTCCCCTTATTAAGTAGGAGACGAAGCACACCCGCTCTCCTTTGGAGGGATTGGGGGTGCTCTCCGCCTGCTTCCCGCCTTTGTAGGTGGCCAGTCCGGCTCGAACCGGAACCATGAAGGCCGGGGGAAGATATCCCTCTGCTTGGAGCGTCACTAACTCGCTGTGCAGGACTGAGCATCTCCTCCGATCTCCTGGCTTAGGGCTGGGAGCGCGAGAAGAGGAGCCGCGTCGACTGTCCATGTTGGAATGGGTTTGGTGTCAGATGCGCCTCGATGAGTGATTGCGGAAGGAGGATGATGTGATTTGGATCTGGATCCTCGCCTCTCTTATAGGCAGCTTATTTGCGTGGCTAGGGGGTAAAACATAAAAATACCCTGGCTTTTCACATTCGTGCGACGCGTGGAAGAAGACCATTATTGGACGCGGAAGCCAAGGAGCGCAGCATTTATGAAGCAACCAGACACTATCCGGCAAACACATGGAGCATGAAGAAGAACCCGCCTTGCAAACGCCGAAGACAACATACACGCCGGATTCGTCGTTATTGAAGCCTGGTTCGGGGACTACCGAGGGAGTCCCATACTAGGGGGTGTCCGGATAGCCGAACTACCATCATCGGCCGGACTCCAAGACTATGAAGATACAAGATTGAAGACTTCGTCCCGTGTCCGGATGGGACTTTCCTTGGCGTGGAAGGCAATCTTGGCGATACGGATATGTAGATCTCCTACCATTGTAACCGACTCTGTGTAACCCTAGCCCTCTCCGGTGTCTATATAAACCGGATGGCCTTAGTCCATAGGACAAACAACAATCATACCATAGGCTAGCTTCTAGGGTTTAGCCTCCTTGATGTCGTGGTAGATCTACTCTTGTAACCCACATCATTAATATTAATCAAGCAGGACGTAGGCTTTTACCTCCATCAAGAGGGCCCGAACCTGGGTAAAAACATCGTGTCCCTCGTCTCCTGTTACCATCCGCCTAGACGCACAGTTCGGGACCCCCTACCCAAGATCCGCCGGTTTTGACACCGACAGCGTTGCTTTTACAATTACCCCCGAAGCAACCTTCCATTGCATCCCGATTCCAGAGGGCTATGCTCGTGTCTTGGTTGATGAAGTGGTGGACCCATATTCGGGGCTACAACTTGACCTTCCTGGAGGTGAAGACGAGCGCACACTGGAAGAGGCCATACATTGTATCATCCTATGGAGAAAGGATTGCATCATCTTTCGAAGTCCACCGACACCGCGTCGTCTGCCGACTCCTCCTCGAAGTCCGCCACCGAGTCAGCAGACTCCCGCTCGTCCAAGTCCACGAATGCGTGAGTTGACTCCTCCTCCAAGTCCCCGAACGCGTGAGCTGACTCCTCCGGTTTCATGTCCGGCACAGCGTCATGCCACTTCTCCGGTTTCAAGTCCGGCACCGTGTTAGGCCACACCTCCTGCTTCAAGTCCGGCACATCGTCAGGCCACTTCTCCTGGTCCAACTCAGCCATATCAGCCGTCTCAACAATCGCAGAAGAGACACGCTGCAGCTATGGTGCGTAGCGGTACGAGTCGAGGTAGTTCAGGAAGTACATGCAGAGACAAGCGATATAAATATGGTCCAAGCCTCGCTTTCTTCCTCAGAGGCCTTACGACATGACTAAGGAGCAAAACGCAGCCATAGTGCAGGCCCAAGTGGACGCCCATTTTGGACCGAAACCGGCACCGCCGCCAAAGGAGAAAGTGCCTGAGAAAACAATTGACCACTTCATTCGTATGGCTAGAGAACCAGCCCCCAAGCCTGTTGACTCGGACTATGAGCGCCAAATCAGGAAACTACATCGAGAACGGCTAAAGAAGGAAGCGAGCTCGAGCTCGAGCCAACAAGCAGTGGGCAAAAAATGCGGGAAAATCGGTCCCCAGCTTGGAGAACAGGCGGCGCAATCGATTCCCCCGCTTGTTGTGCCAACAACACATGAGAGGAGGCCGCGCGCCCAATATTGTTATGGGCAAACCGTTAATGTTCCCCAGCTAGGCGATGTGGTAATAACGGAGGAGCATATAATGCAGGCTGAAATGCTCAAGATCTCTGTTGGACAACTCCTCGAAATTGAGCCCATGTCTCCGCTTAGAGAGGAGGAAATAAAACGGAAATATGCCCGGGGCCAACCTTTGGTCGAGCCAGACAAGGTCAAGAACCTCCCAACAAGAATGTATGAATTGCATCAATGGTACATGAACATTACCAAGATTTCCAATCGAGAGTCCCTCATGGTGAATGTCAAGAAGGAGCATTACTACCATGAGAAAGCTATGTGCATTGAGTATTCAGAACTATTTCAGTTATACAATCAAGACGCACTCGACAAATCTCTCGTCAGTTGCTATTGTTTGTAAGTGATTTCTTTCTGTAATTTTTGATCAATCATTACATGTAATTATCCTCACTATATATTCTTTTCTGTGGTATTATATCCAGGATGATGATGTATGAAATGAAAAAATCTGGACTCTATGGCATTGGGTTCATTGACCCAAGTACCATTAATGAGTACACATGGAATATTGCAACTTCCCAAGCAAGTGTAGAGGAAAGCATGCTAGAGTTCTTGAAGCGCCTCAATACCAATGAAGATATACTATTTCCTTACAACTTCCCGTGAGTTAATACAAATTCTGTTTTTGCTTACTAGCTAGCTAGATGTTAATAATTAAGTGTATACAGTTTATGATAGTTGATTAATTTTATGCACATGCCCGCTTAATTAAGACATGCAAACGTGTGCGCATGCAGTTTCCACTGGATCTTGTTAGACATTAAAGTTGACAAAGCAACGGTTGAAGTACTGGACTCGCTACTTAAAGAAGATAAAGACTACACCATCATGAAGGGAATAGTCAACAGGTAATTTCAATCATTATTAACTATATATCGGCCCATTATTAGTTCGTCATTTCCTAATATGAACTATTTAATAACCCCTTTATTAATTTTCTTTGCCGGCGGGCAGGGCTTGGGCAAAGTTCATCAAGGTGACTGCAGTCAAATGTCCAAAAAAGTTGTTTTGGCATTGACCAAAGGTAAGTAATTAAGTAGTACTAACTAGCTAGTCATCTCTTTAATTCTTGTTTCAATACCATTAATTAATTATCATGCTTGATTAATCATTATCTGATTCAATTCCATTCTCATAAAGGCCCTGAAGCAGGCGCCGGGGAATGATCTGTGTGCATTCTACGTTGCGAGAACATTCGCATGATGGCGTCCGAAAGGAGCAGATCTCAAAGACAGGACTGGGTACGTTGTCAGAACACTATTCACACCATTATCGATATCTTGTAACACAACTAATACACATGCATATTGATCTCCTTCTTAACAGTTCAGAGAGGTGCGGGATAAACTCCTACCAGCGGACCGCATACTAGCACTACAAGAGGAAATAGCCGGATTTTTGCTTGACGAGGTCATAGATTCCAAAGGAGAATACTATTACCCGCTACTGCCCCCATGAACCACTTGTCATCGTGCTCCGAAGGCACCAAGGCAACATGTAGGAGAAATTGCATATGTATATACATGTGTATGTGTAAATAGTTAATGGTGTTGGCTGTGAGACATTCGATGATATATATATATATATATATATATATATATATATATATATATGCGGTTCTATGTACGAGAAAATCTATTTATATATATGCATAACGTGTTCAATTTGTAGTATCGTGAAATACCAGCAAACAAAAAAGAATTAAATGAAAAATAAAGCCAAATTGAAAACACAAAATTAAAGCAAAAATAAAAAAACACCCAAACATTTACCAACCGGTACTAATGTCCTACACGCATCCGGGCCTGGCTCGTGCCACGTGGTGGCTCTTTAGCGCCGGTTCGTGACGAACTGGTACTAAAGGGGGACCTTTAGTTCCCACTCTTTAGTGCCGGTTGGCGAACCGGCACTAAAGGTCGTGACGAACCGGCACTGAAGGTCGGTTCTGCGCTAGTGACATAGTTTACAAACAAAAATAAGAGGAGGCTGGAACAGAAAAAAAGACCACACAGCAGGTCAATCATCCACCCCGTACATTAAGCAACAATTTTTCACTTCTTCATGCCCTCCACTTGGTCTTGTCTACCTTAATTATGAAGCTTATGATTGCTCTCAATTGCAAACGATCTCGTCGGCTGAATTTCTGCAAAACTTCCAGCAACTGGTTTTGCAAATAAAAAAAAGTGTCTTTTCCATTCCGAAAAGGTAAACGATGTATCAAGAAGTAATAATTTAGGTCAGTGGTAGTGGGAGCACGTGAGATTTGTTTAGTGAGGCCGGTAAGAGAAGTGATGTCAGGGCAAGTAAACCAAGGCATGATGTAGAAATTTACCAAGGATTGAGTCAAGGATGACTAGAAAATCCACAATGCATTTCAGGAAGATTGGGCAATTGACTTCTTGAAGCATGGAACCAATAGTGAAGCACTGAAACATCAGTGTAAACTACTTGGAAGCTGCCCGTTGGTCTGGGGGGTAGTTGGAAAAAATGCAATATTCCTGACCATGGTTTTCAATTTCAGTTTCAATAAAAATTCAGCACCAACCGAAATCACCGAAATTCAATGAATTTTAGTGATCTTAGTTTCCATTTCAGCCAAATGACTGAAATATTCACTCAAATTCAATTGAAATTTTGAAAAAAATATTTGGAAAAATATTTGAATTCCTGTGTTGTACTGAAATTGCTGAAATATTTTGGCTGAAACGTAATATTTCAGTGTCAACTGAAATTACTGAAATTCAGTGAATTTCACCGGAATCTCACTGAAAGTGAAAACCATGTTCCTGACCCCAAATTCTTTGTGGTGACTAGGACTACAAGGGGCAGAACAAATAGGAGCAAGATCTGCTTCTTTCTTTCATGATTAGACCACCTTGATGCTTTACCCAGCCAAGAAACAACATAAGCTTCGGTTCCCGTGCTAGTTCCACCAAAAAATAACATGCAGACACTCCATTTTTCCAACAAGACATACAACAAGATATTGCAACTTGGCTTTGCTCTTGTGCTGCTAAACTGCTTGGCCTCTCCTACCAGTTACTGCACGGAGCCGGAGAAGGGCTCCCTTCTCCGGTTTCTCACCGGTCTCTCACAATACGGTGACCTAGCTGCGTCCTGGTAGCATGGCACGAATTGCTGCCAGTGGGAAGGGATCACCTGCAGTACGGATGAGATTGTTACGGATGTCTTTCTGGCTTCTAGGGGTCTTCAGGGGCACATCGTTCCTTCCCTTGGGACCATCCTTGGATTGTTGCGCCTCAACCTGTCAAACAACATGCTATTTGGTGGTCTACCGCAAGAACTGGTATCCTCCAGCAGCATCCTCAACCTTGACATCAGCTTTAACCGCCTCGAAGGAGACCTGCATGAGTTGTCATCTACCCCTGCCTGGCCACTGAAGGTGCTGAACATCTCGAGCAATTTGTTTACAGGACAGTTTCCACCCTCCACATGGGAGGCCATGAAAGACACGGTCGCACTCGACGCCAGCAACAACAGCTTTACTGGGCAACTGCCAACTCATTTCTGCACCGGCTTTCCATCCTTGGTTGTGCTTGAGCTCTCTTACAACTGATTCAGAGGGAGCGTCCCCCCCCCCCCCCCCCCCCCCCCCCAAACTAGGTAGTTGCTCCATTGCTCATAGTGCTCAAGGTTGGCCACAATAACCTGAGAGGGGCTCTCCCAGACGAACTCTTCGATGCTACCTCATTGGAGTTCCTCTATTTCCCCAGGAGTGGTTTACAAGGAACACTTGAAGACATGAATATTGCCAAACTCACCACTTTGGCTACCCTTGATCTAGGAGAGAACAACTTCAGTGGCAAGATTCCGGAGTCTATAGGTCATCTCAAGAGATTGGAGGGGCTCCATTTGAACAATAATAACATGTATGGGCAGCTGCCATCAGCTTTGGCCAACTGCACAAATCTCAGCTACAGCGGCCTCTGTTCACCCCGTCGGCGCGACGCAGCTAGCAGCGATCGTCCGCCGTGTCACGCGGCCTTCTGGGCACGGCAGGAGGGCCTTGTTCTGGGCACGCTGAAGCTTAAATGGACAGGTCGGCGTCGTTCGTGGAGCGGCTGTAACTTGTGGACGAGCAACGCGACCTGGCCTGCATGCATGTCAGCGTTGTTCCTCTACCGATGTTGCAGCCCGAATCTTATCTGGTGTTTTTTGTTTATCTTCTACGATGTATGTCCTTATTTACTCAACTCTCTCAACTTTTGGTCAAAACCCAGGCGACGTGTCATGTTTTGGTCAAAAACCATGTTCACGTCAAACAAAAACCATCAAAAGCGGTATGAGGGATGAAAGTTATTCGGTTTAAGAAGTTGAGGGACCATGATTTACTGGTTTTGAAATTGAGGGACTATTTCTATACTTTTAAAAGAATTGAGGGACGAAAAATATACTTTTCCCAATAGATCATATGCATTACTCATAGAAGATCCAACTGAGTGATAAAAACTAAGTAGCCTTTTTTTACTATGCTCTTGTTGCTACAACACACACGCACTCTAGCGGTTTGCAAAATACACAAGAACCATGGGGAGAAGAGTTGGACGGCGCAGGGGACTTGAACACGACATCTTGTCGCTCGTTTGAAAACGGGCCGACACGTATATCTCCCGCTGTATACTCTAGCAGGCCGACATGTCATCTCGACTACCCATAGGTGGGTGTAGGTGAGCAGCAACAGGTCTGGACTAGACGAAAGTACCATTCTACACCTAGGAGCAAATGCTCCTGATGTGAACAGTAAAATCAAAAAAATAAAAAAAAAAATCTGAAATTTTTTGATGACATATTTTCACAAGTGTTTCTTGTGCATGAAAATTTTCATCACGAAATCACATCCGTAGAAGTCGTGCCGAAAAAAACAAAATCAGAGATGCAAAATGCTTTTGTAAGTAACATTTTCAGAATATCAATTTTGTTTTTTTTACCACACCTTCCACCAATGTGATTTCGCGACGAAATTTTACGTGCACAACAAACATCTGTATAAGTATACCACAAAAAAATTCAAATTTTTTTGACATTTTTTTTTTTATTCTACTGTTCACACCAGGAGCATTTGCTCCTGGGTGTAGAAACTCCACGTCCTGGACTAGACCTGGATTCTGTCAAATGTTCGACGATCCTCCCGCGACTAATTACGTAACAGGTCTCCTAGACAGAGCTCAGCACAGATCTCAACGCAAATCAATATGGACAAACGGTCCAGATAACCGGGTGTCTAGACACCCCGGGGCCTAAAAAATCCATTCTCATCCACGGCCAGCTAGCCAAAGGGCTCGGCAATCTGAAGTCCCGATCGTTCCTATCACTTTACTATAACAATCTTACAAACATAACACATGCACTTCAGATTCTTGGGAGCTCCAAAAACCTCACCATCCTTATTGGGCGCAACTTCCAACATGAGACCATGCCAGTCGATGACATCATTGGCAGTTTTGAAAATCTTAGATTTCTTGCTATAGGTAATTGTCCATTATCTGGAAAAATACCTTTCTGGATATCAAATCTAGCAAATTTAGAGATACTAATATTGTCTAACAATCAACTCACCGGAACAATACCAGCCTGGATCAAAACTCTAAGCCATGTTTTCTATCTTGACATATCAAACAACAGCCTCATAGGGGGAATTCCAACAGCATTGATGGATATGCCAATGCTAAAGTCAGCAAACCCAAGGGTCTTTGTGACGCCCCCGATTCAATTGTACACTAATCATGCACGCAAATGTGTACGATCAAGATCAGGGACTTACGGGAAGATATCACAACACAACTCTACAAATAAAATAAGTCATACAAGCATCATAATACAAGCCAGGGGCCTCGAGGGCTCGAATACAAGTGCTCGATCATAGACAAGTCAGCGGAAGCAACAATATCTGAGTACAGACATAAGTTAAACAAGTTTGCCTTAAGAAGGCTAGCACAAACTGAGATACAGATCGAAAGAGGCGCAGGCCTCCTGCCTGGGATCCTCCTAACTACTCCTGGTCGTCGTCAGCGGGCTGCACGTAGTAGTAGGCACCTCCGGTGTAGTAGGGGTCGTCGTCGATGGTGGCGTCTGGCTCCTGGACTCCAGCATCTGGTTGCGACAACCAGAAAGAAAGGAAAGGGGAAAAAAGTGGGGAGAAAGCAACCGTGAGTACTCATCCAAAGTACTCGCAAGCAAGGAACTACACTACATATGCATGGGTATATGTGTAAGGAGGCCATATCGGTGGACTGAACTGCAGAATGCCAGAATAAGAGGGGGATAGCTAGTCCTATCGAAGACTACGCTTCTGGCAGCCTTCGACTTGCAGCAAGTAGAAGAGAGTAGATTGAAGTCCTCCAAGTAGCATCTCCAAGTAGCATCTCCAGTAGCATCGCATAGCATAATCCTACCCGGCGATCCCCTCCTCGTAACCCTGAGAGAGAGCGACCACCGGTTGTATCTGGCACTTGGAAGGGTGTGTTTTATTAAGCATCCGGTTCTAGTTGTCATAAAGTCAAGGTACAACTCGAAGTCGTCCTGTTACCGAAGATCACGGCTATTCGAATAGATTAAATTCCCTGCAGGGGTGCACCAACTTACCCAACACGCTTGATCCCATTTGGCCGGACACACTTTCCCGGGTCATGCCCGGCCGCGAAAGATCAACACGTCGCAGCCCCACCTAGGCTCAACAGAGAGGCCAGCACGCCGGTCTAAACCTAAGCGCACAGGGGTCTGGGCCCATCGCCCATAGCACACCTGCACGTTGCGTACGCGGCCGAAAGCAGAACTAGCCCCCTTAATACAAGAGCAGGCTTACGTTTCAATCCGGCGCGCGCCACTCAGTCGCTGGCGTCACGAAGTGCTTCGGCTGATACCACGTCGTCGGGATACCCATAACTACTCCCGCGTAGATGGTTAGTGCGTATAGGCTCGTAGCCAACTCAGATCAAAT
Organism: Triticum aestivum; assembly: GCF_018294505.1. NCBI lineage: Eukaryota > Viridiplantae > Streptophyta > Magnoliopsida > Poales > Poaceae > Triticum > Triticum aestivum. The sequence continues at coordinate 130,871,262 of NC_057810.1, read as the reverse complement.
ACCAAGATCTCGTTAAGCGTGTTAAGTATCCGCGAACGCCGAACAGGGCCAGGCCCACCTCTCTCCTAGGCGGTCTCAACCTGCCCTGTCGCTCCGCCACAAAGTAACAGTCGGGGACCGTCGGGAACCCAGGCCCACCTCTACCGGGATGGAGCCACCTGTCCTTTCAGCCCCCATCTCCGAACAGTATCACAGGTAATGTAACAGTGTAAAGTATATAGTATATGCCCGTGATCACCTCCCGAAGTGATCACAGCCCAGTAGTATAGCATGGCAGACGGACAAGAGTGTAGGGCCACTGATGGAACACTAGCATCCTATACTAAGCAGTAGGATAGCAGGTAATGGTAACAACAGTAGTAGCAAGGACAGGCTATGCATCAGGATAGGAATAACGGAAAGCAGTAACATGCTACACTACTCTAATGCAAGCAGTATAGAGAAAAGAGTAGGCGATATCTGGTGATCAAAGGGGGGGCTTGCCTGGTTGCTCTAGCAAGAGAGAGGGGTCGTCAACACCGTAGTCGAACTGGGCAGCAGCAGTGTCGGTCTCGTAGTCTACCGGAGAGAAGAGGGGGAAGAAACAATGAATACCATGTAAACAGATGCATATCGATGCATGACATGACAGGTAACGATGCTAGGCGTGCCCTAACGTGGTATGAGATGGTACCGGTTAAGGGGGGAAACATCCGGGAAAATATCCCCGGTGTTTCGTGTTTTCGGGCAGAGGAGCCGGAGGGGGAAAGTTGCGAGTTCGATAGGTTAGGGGTGTGAGGCGGACGAACGGACTGCGTATCCGGATTCGTCTCGTCGTTCTGAGCAACTTTCATGTTGAAAATATTTTAATCCGAGTTATGGATTAAAAGATATGATTTTCTAAAGATTTTATTAATTTCTGGAATTTAATTAATTATTTAACCCAACATTATCTAGAACAGTAAAAGCTGACGTCAGCATGACATCAGGGTGATGTCAGCAGTCAACGTTGACCATTGACCTGGTCAACCTGACGTGTGGGTCCAGTGGGACCCACCTGTCATTCTCTGTTTAGTTTAATTACAGATTAGTTAATTTTAATTAGTGATTAGGTTAATCTAATCAGGATTAATTAATTAATTAATTAATTAATTAATATTTTAATATTTTAATTATTTTAGTTATTATTCATTTATTTATTTAATATATTTTTTTACTTTTTTTTATTTATTATTTTTTTATTTAAAAAAACGTTATGGGGCGGGGCCCCCTAGTCAGTGGCCCGGGGGGGCTAGCGGGCACAGGGCGGTGCGTGTTCGGGCGCAACCCGCACCCGTTCGTTCGGGCGCACGCCCAGGGGGGGTGGGCGGAGCCGGCAGGGCAAGGGGAGCAGGGGAGGTCGGTGGCCACGGCGAGGCGCCGGCCACGGCAGGGCGGACGGTCGCCGGAGGAGGGCGCCGAGAGGAGGCCGCGGCCCGGGGCGGCAACAAGTGCGGCCGGGCGCGCGCGGGCGACGACGGGAGGGCGTGCGAAGGGCGGGCGCACGGCTTACGCCGGTGGCCGTGGGTGGTCGCGGTCGGGGCCGGGACGGAGCTAGGCGCGCGCCGGGGAGGAGGAGGAGAGGTGCTCACGGGGAGGGGCGTGTAGGGTCTAGGCAGTGGGGGGTGAGGAGGACGTCGGGGACGACGCGTCGTGGAGGAAGCCGACCGGCGAGGAGGTCCGGCGAGGCGACGGCGATTCAGGGAAGACGATGAGGGGCTCCGGCGGCGCGGTCCTCGCGCGGCGGGGGCGAGGTAGCTCCGGGAAGCGTCGGTGTTTGGGCGGCGAGCGGTGGCCTCCGGGGGGGGGGCGGGGAGGTGACGAGGCGGTCCGGCGGGGAGGTGGCGTATGCGAGGTGGCGGCGAGATGAGGCGGCGACGGCGGAGGCGAGGTGCGGTCGGGGTGAGCCCCGATCCAGATCGGGGGAGGGGGCGAGAGGGACGAGGGAGTGGGGGGGGTCTCCTCGATCCAGACTGAATCGAGAGAGGGGGGGGAAGTGGGGGCGATGGGGGGGTTAGGGTTTGCGGGTGTGAGGGGATAAGGGAGTGGGGCGGGTCGGCCGGCTGGGCGAGTGGGCTGGCCTGGCTGTCAGCTGGGCCGGTTGGCCCATTGGGGGGTCCCTTTTCTTTTGTTTCGTTTTTTTACCTTTTGTATTTTCTTTTATTATTTGTTTTTTGTGTTAATTCATTTAAAAGTATTTAGGCATTTTATAAAAATGTGTTTACTGCACTATAATTACCTATGCCATTTTTGGCACAGACCGAACATTTTTGTTTTGATGTTTGAAAACTTTTGATGTTTGACAATATTTAAATTTTTAATTTGAAAAGTTTCGAACCGACGCGAGATTAGCAACAGTAAACGAGGTGACGTGGCATCATTAGCAGAGGTTCACTGTAGTTTAAATACCCGGGCGTCGCAATTCTCCTCCACTACAAGAAATCTCGTCCCGAGATTTAGGAGCGGGAGTAAGGGGGAATGGATTTGGTTACGAAATTTTAACGAATCTTCTCGGTCTTGGTTTCTCTTCTTGAAGTGGTAGATCCATAGCGTTGATGTCTTCATTCCTATGCATCAATACATCATGATGAGGTTGTCGTCCTTCCTTCAGGAACTCCATCATACTTACAAAAATTATAAGGGTTAACTTCGGAAGAACAGGCCTCTACAAGGTTGCTTAGCCTGTAGATAACAATAGGGAAGGTGGCGGAAAGTAGCTCTCGAACTAAAACTTAAGAATGTATCGTGAGCAAAGTAAGAAGGTACAACAAGGAGTTCCAAGCGGATAGACAATCGTTCGATGCCGGAAAAGAGTGCGAAAGGGGTTCAAAGCATCAAGATTAAGTATTGCATCTGATACCGGAATAGATCACTAGGAAGGTGGCTCGCGAATTACACACGAAGCCAAGCGTGAGTATTGACTTTGGGAAAGCGGGTACAGGAGGGTCAGGTTTCGATCCTGTGGAACTGTGGGTTATGGGCCCACCATGTGGGTTAAAAGTAGGAAAGGCAGTGACGTCTTGCACAATCATGTAAGCAAGGCATGTTAGAGGATAGCCTGTCAGTTATGTCGGCAACAATGTCGGTACCAAGGGCGAGGGACGAAGAGAACCATCTTCCTGCTCGTTGAACGAGGCGGACCAATAGGGAAAGTTCTCGTCCATTGGTGGTTACCGGAATGTCATCACCAAAATAACAGGGTCTTTCTGACAGAATTGTACACCGAGGTGTTTACAAAAGTAGGAGAATATTACTGCTTAGATCTCATAGATCACAAGAAAGGTTAAACCAAACAATGGAAAGGAAGATATGATTATCGGATTTAACCAGATCAATGGAAAGGAAAAATGTGTTTAAACACATTTTCCAGGGGTATATCCTTCCCAAGGACAAGGAGATGATATCCATGACAGGATAGTAGGTAGAAAACCATTTTAGGTAAGGGGAGAAAAATTTCATGACATTACCCATACAACGGTGTTTGGATAATTGATAAAGAGAATTTAGCATTGTGCTTCAAATGTTCTTGGTGATGAACGGAGTACCACAGACATGCTTCAGGTAGCAATGATATGGTGTTTCAATCAAGGGCCCGACTTCGGATACACCAATGATCCATTAGGAGTAACTTATAAAATAAGTCCTACCACTTCCTCCAGGAAGAATGGTTATCCTTGCAAAAGAAATCATAATGATAGGTCCTCCAGCCAGGGGGGGTGCTAGGCATGACATCATGTTACCGGGTCATCAAAGGACAAACAACATAACTCCTGGAAAGTTGTCCCAACCGTCATATCTGACCGAGATTCAGATCCAATTGGTGTCATGATGCCTCAGACTCAGGATGTCCGAGAAGAAAAGGCGCAACACAAATCGTTGAAATGGCATTGCAAGATTCTCGGGAAATGAACTATGGGAGCGGGTTACTGAACAATAGTTCATCATTAAACCAAGGAGACGTGAGGAGGTGGATGATTGACTCAGCGACAATTCATTGAGATTTTCAAAATATGGATTTCCACAATAATGTGAACAAGAAGATGACATTTGTCAGATCAAATGGTATAATGATGTATGCTCGAGGAAAACATACACAATTAAACATTGGTTGAAAGGTGCACCCGAAATATGGGTTGGGTTGCACGACCAATGTCAAAATGGTGATTCAATAGTCAATAGCCTAAGAATGAACTTTCGACCATTAACTTCAAAAAAATAGGGTTGCTAGAAGAAAGAATCCAAACAACACCGTTCACTTGTTGGAATTAACACGGGGACCAAGAAAGAATGGTGATGGTGAGAAGTATTTCTATGTCAAGAATTCTCAAGAGGTGGAACAAATCTTAGAACATTCTTGACATAAAGGATGGTAATACTCCAAGGTAAAGAAGAACAATTGCTGGATAGCAAGGAACTCAAGGTATAACACCAAACATGAACAAGCTTGTGTTGGTGGGAGGGCAATAAAGTGGTCGACGATAATACAATTCATCGAGGGCAAGGATGGTATTTCTCATCATGAATTCAATTGATATCCTGGATGAGCTCAGAATGTTGATGATCACGACACCTTTGTCGCGAGAGTTCATGAAGATGTAATCCATCGGTAACGACATCAAGTCAAGTAATGATGAAGTGAAAGGTTATTGGAACCAAGGGTACGACACAAACTCGAAACCAAGCTTGTTGTTCAAGGCGAAATGATATGACGATGAGGATCGACATAAGGTTAGTTCATCGTCGAAATTTGGTGCTCCGAGAATAAGGACCAGGTAGCACAGTTAGAATCGTCACGACAATGATATAGCCAAACAGGCTAGGAATGGCGTGATCGGGTACAAACTCGTACTTATAGAAGCTTACTGAAGAGTTGTTGAACCGAAGAGCAGACTCGGTTCAGTTATCGGTGTCTTTGAGTGTTCAATAACTCAGTGCCCGCGAAAAATTGGAATCAGTGGGAAGGTAGCACTTGATGAAGAACTCGTAAAAATTTATGCAGTTCCATGATAATCTCGAGATACCAGCGGGGTAATACTCGACACAAGATCAAAGTAAAGGTTGGACTTGTGTATTGATCCATAGAAGACAATTGTTTTAACTTGTCCGAGAAATGAGATCAAAGAAGAACAATCATGGTCGGAACCACGGTTGCAAAAGGCCAGATCCTAGATATAGGATGAACTTCTACCAAAGGAATAATTTATTTAAGAGAAGCTTTAATGATAAGATCTACATCGTGTCCATGGGCATGAACACAAGTTCAAGGTCGACTCCCACTTCTCCAATGCATAACCTTTCATTCACTTCTCACGTTCGATGAAGTTGCAGTGTTGAAATTTTATCTGGTGAAGCACCAGAAGAGTATGACTCGTGAAAACTTTCGGGTTCACACGGTTTAGAGAAGGCATATGTCCAACCCATAGGGGCTTCTTAGAAACATATACCACAAGTTTCAAGAGTAAATAACACAAGCCCGAAAGCAGAGCATGGTTGGCCAAGCAGAGGATACAACTTAACAAAGGCATTATGTATCAGGGGAAGAACTCACAAGGTGATCAAATGTGAAGGACACTGTCGGATAACAATCCAACAAAGGACTTGATGGTCCACACAGGATCTGATACGAGTATCAGTACTCAACTAGAGGAAGAAGAATGCAAGGAGATCAGATTATAGAAACAACTGACTAACTCAATTGTCAAATGCAAAGGAATTATGATTTCCAAATCAAGGGATCAGAAGCAATGCTCTGATTAGGGATGGATAAGTTGAATAGCCTTAGGGTACAATCAACGACAATTGGATTGGTCAAGAACCAATTCCAGTTAAAAAAATGGAAGCTCAGCCGGAAAGGTAATTTATAAGGATCAATTATGATTGCGTGTATTCGCAACATATTGAGTCAAAGACTCAAAATGATAATGACAAGGAATGTCAATAAGATTTCTATACTTATGGGATTAATCATAATGAAAGCAAACAAGAAATTCCAGAGCAATAGGTTGCTGAGGATTTTCGGAATATCGGGTGGTATTTCGAAGACTTTTGTGTAACACATGAACAACTGGGGGATGAGTGGATACTCGATAAGTGCGAGAATTTATTTGAAGGGGGTATTCATGTGGCAAAGAACTGCTAGGCAGTAGGCACAAAGTATTCTCGGAACAATAGAGAGAACTTCGGGGTATCTTGTAATAACAAGATCAATGGGGGATGATCATATGAATGGCAAGTGTAAGTAGTTATCCATACGGATTTATCGGTGGTCAGGAATAGCAAAAGTGATGGGCACAAAGTCTCGAGAGAACATCAGAGAGTATCTTCGGAATCTTCTGATGTAGCAGGCGATCCTCTGCAGTAAGGGGCTCTCCGGGTGGATGCGATCACGAGATCCTAATCTTAGAGTTAGCAAATTCATTTAACCCGAATAATAGAGAGATCAGAGTCCCAGAGTATAGGTCGAGGAGTAAAAGATCCTACTACCACCCGATGGCGACGTGGGCCCATGGGCCACACAGCCATGTTAGTAAAAGTTTTTCAACGACTAGACTCGACTTCGGCCAAGGAGTTGGAAAGGGGGATTCCTACAGGCAGTCGGCTCTGATACCAACTTGTGACGCCCCCGATTCAATCGTACACTAATCATGCACGCAAATATGTACGATCAAGATCAGGGACTCACGGGAAGATATCACAACACAACTCTACAAATAAAATAAGTCATACAAGCATCGTAATACAAGCCAGGGGCCTCGAGGGCTCGAATACAAGTGCTCGATCATAGACGAGTCAGCGGAAGCAACAATATCTGAGTACAAACATAAGTTAAACAAGTTTGCCTTAAGAAGGCTAGCATAAATTGGGATACAGATCGAAACAGGCGCAGGCCTCCTGCCTGGGATCCTCCTAACTACTCCTGGTCGTCGTCAGCGGGCTGCACGTAGTAGTAGGCACCTCCGGTGTAGTAGGGGTCGTCGTCGACGGTGGCGTCTGGCTCCTGGACTCCAGCATCTGGTTGCGACAACCAGAAAGAAAGGAAAGGGGAAAAAAGTGGGGAGAAAGCAACTGTGAGTACTCATCCAAAGTACTCGCAAGCAAGGAACTACACTACATATGCATGGGTATATGTGTAAGGAGGCCATATCGGTGGACTGAACTGCAGAATGCCAGAATAAGAGGGGGATAGCTAGTCCTATCGAAGACTACGCTTCCGGCAGCCTTCGACTTGCAGCAAGTAGAAGAGAGTAGATTGAAGTCCTCCAAGTAGCATCTCCAAGTAGCATCTCCAGTAGCATCTCCAGTAGCATCGCATAGCATAATCCTACCCGGTGATCCCCTCCTCGTAACCCTGAGAGAGAGCGACCACCGGTTGTATCTGGCACTTGGAAGGGTGTGTTTTATTAAGCATCCGGTTCTAGTTGTCATAAGGTCAAGGTACAACTCCAAGTCGTCCTGTTACCGAAGATCACGGCTATTCGAATAGATTAACTTCCCTGCAGGGGTGCACCAACTTACCCAACACGCTTGATCCCATTTGGCCGGACACACTTTCCCAGGTCATGCCCGGCCGCGAAAGATCAACACATCGCAGCCCCACCTAGGCTCAACAGAGAGGCCAGCACGCCGGTATAAACCTAAGCGCACAGGGGTCTGGGCCCATCGCCCATAGCACACCTGCGCGTTGCGTACGTGGCCGAAAGCAGAACTAGCCCCCTTAATACAAGAGCAGGCTTACGTTCCAATCCGGCGCGCGCCACTCAGTCGCTGGCTTCACGAAGTGCTTCAGCTGATACCACGACGTCGGGATACCCATAACTACTCCCGCGTAGATGGTTAGTGCGTATAGGCTCGTAGCCAACTCAGATCAAATACCAAGATCTCGTTAAGTGTGTTAAGTATCCGCGAACGCCGAACAGGGCCAGGCCCACCTCTCTTCTAGGCGGTCTCAACCTGCCATGTCGCTCCGCCACAAAGTAACAGTCGGGGACCGTCGGGAACCCAGGCCCACCTCTACCGGGATGGAGCCACCTATCCTTTCAGCCCCCATCTCCGAACATTATCACAGGTAATGTAACAGTGTAAAGTATATAGTATAGGCCCGTGATCACCTCCCGAAGTGATCACAGCCCAGTAGTATAGCATGGCAGACGGACAAGAGTGTAGGGCCACTGATGGAACGCTAGCATCCTATACTAAGCAGTAGGATAGTAGGTAATGGTAACAACAGTAGTAGCAAGGAAAGGCTATGCATCAGGATAGGAATAACGGAAAGCAGTAACATGCTACACTACTCTAATGCAAGCAGTATAGAGAAAAGAGTAGGCGATATCTGGTGATCAAAGGGGGGCTTGCCTGGTTGCTCTGGCAAGAGAGAGGGGTCGTCAACACCGTAGTCGAACTGGGCAGCAGCAGTGTCGGTCTCGTAGTCTACCGGAGAGAAGAGGGGGAAGAAACAATGAATACCATGTAAACAGATGCATATTGATGCATGACATGACAGGTAATGATGCTAGGCGTGCCCTAATGTGGTATGAGATGGTACCGGTTAAGGGGGGAAACATCCGGGAAAATATCCCCGGTGTTTCGTGTTTTCGGGCAAAGGAGCCGGAGGGGGAAAGTTGCGAGTTCGATAGGTTAGGGGTGTGAGGCGGACGAACGGACTGCGTATCCGGATTCGTCTCGTCGTTCTGAGCAACTTTCATGTTGAAAATATTTTAATCCGAGTTACGGATTAAAAGATATGATTTTCTAAAGATTTTATTAATTTCTGGAATTTAATTAATTATTTAACCCAACATTATCCAGAACAGTAGAAGCTGACGTCAGCATGACATCAGGGTGATGTCAGCAGTCAACGTTGACCATTAACCTGGTCAACCTGACGTGTGGGTCCAGTGGGACCCACCTGTCATTCTCTGTTTAGTTTAATTACAGATTAGTTAATTTTAATTAGTGATTAGGTTAATCTAATCAGGATTAATTAACTTAACTAATTAATTAATTAATTAATTAATATTTTAATTATTTTAGTTATTATTCATTTATTTATTTAATATATTTATTTATTTATTTTATTATTTATTATTATTATTTTAGTTAAAAAACGTTATGGGGCGGGGCCCCCTAGTCAGTGGCCCGGGGGGGCTAGTGGGCACAGGGCGGTGCGGATTCGGGTGCAACCCGCACCCGTTCGTTCGGGCGCACGCCCAGGGGGGTGGGCGGAGCCGGCAGGGCGAGGGGAGCAGGGGAAGTCGGTGGCCACGGCGAGGCGCCGGCCACGGTAGGGCGGACGGTCGCCGGAGGAGGGCGCCGAGAGGAGGCCGCGGCCCGGGGCGGCAACAAGTGCGGCCGGGCGCGCGCGGGCGACGGCGGGAGGGCGTGCGAAGGGCGGGCGCACGGCTTACACCGGTGGCCGTGGGTGGTCGCGGTCGGGGCCGGGACGGAGCTAGGCGCGCGCCGGGGAGGAGGAGGAGAGTTGCTCACGGGGAGGGGCGCGTAGGGTCTAGGCAGTGGGGGTGAGGAGGACGTCGGGGACGACGCGTCGTGGAGGAAGCCGACCGGCGAGGAGGTCCGGCGAGGCGACGGCGATTCGGGGAAGACGATGAGGGGCTCCGGCGGCGCGGTCCTCGCGCGGCGGGGGTGAGGTAGCTCCGGGAAGCGTCGGGGTTCGGGCGGCGAGCGGCGGCCTCCGGGGGGGCGGGGAGGTGACGAGGCGGTCCGGCGGGGAGGTGGCGTATGCGAGGTGGCGGCGAGACGAGGCGGCGACGGCGGAGGCGAGGTGCGGTCGGGGTGAGCCCCGATCCAGATCGGGGGAGGGGGCGAGAGGGACGAGGGAGTGGGGGGGGTCTCCTCTATCCAGACTGAATCGAGAGAGGGGGGGAGTGGGGGCGATGGGGGGTTAGGGTTTGCGGGTGTGAGGGGATAAGGGAGTGGGGCGGGTCGGCCGGCCGGGCCAGTGGGCTGGCCTGGCTGTCAGCTGGGCCGGTTGGCCCATTGGGGGGGGTCCCTTTTCTTTTGTTTCGTTTTCTTTACCTTTTGTATTTTCTTTTATTATTTGTTTTCTATTTTAATTCATTTAAAAGTATTTAGGCATTTTATAAAAATGTGTTTACTGCATTATAATTACCTATGCCATTTTTGGCACAGACCGAACATTTTTGTTTTGATGTTTGAAAACTTTTGATGTTTGACAATATATAAATTTTTAATTTGAAAAGTTTCGAACCGACGCGAGATTAGCAACAGTAAACGAGGTGACGTGGCATCATTAGCAGAGGTTCACTATAGTTTAAATACCCGGGCGTCACAGTCTTCATACACTCCATCCTGCAAAACTCGCTCTCGAGCTGGCGGGTCACGCATGGTCGGCGACGGTTATAGGTCGATGCACATCATCGCCATCGCCGTTGCACATCACAGCTGCAGTCCGAGGTGTTGTGGCAGGCATGAACCGGTGGTGTGCAAGGGAGTAGTGAGGGAAAGCATGTAACACCCCGAGACCGACGCTCCAGAAGACTTCCAGCTATTCCGAGTTTCGTCGTGTGATTTATTTGTTTGATGCATTCATCATTGCATCATTTGCATTGCATCATGCCATCATGTCATTTATTTTTATTTATTTTTAAAACTCAACTAAATAAATTGTATGGATCTTCGATCCATTTAAATCGAGGGAAGGGTGACTTCTCTTTATAACATATCCTCTCGATATTTAGAGAGCTATAGTAAATATTCCATTTATTTGGAATTAACCATAACCCACTTGCAAATAAATCCCAATGCCTTTGTTATCTCAATTCTTGGTCTCCAACTCTGCCCATAAATTATTTCATCATTTTCCGGAGCTCCACCAAAAATCCGAACATTTTTGGACTTCCCAAACCTCACTTCCTATTCAAATCATTTGAATTTAAATCAAATGAGTTTGAATTTAATCTTTCAATCATGCCTCTTTCTATTTTTCTTGGTACGAGCATATTTTTGTGAGTCCAAGGAAATTATCCCCTTGCGCATTTTCTTTCCCTAACCCTCCTTTTCTTTTCTTCTCTCTTTTTGCTTTTCTGCTAAAGTAAATATAAGAGAGAGAGAAGAGAGAGGTAAGCCCAGCCAGGCCTCTGGCCATTTCCTCTCCACCTGGGCCGAACCAACCGGCCTCTCAGGCCCAGCCCCACCGACCGAACCCTAGCCCCCCTAGCACGACCCTCATCTCTCCCCTCGTCCTCCCTCCAGCGCCGCATCGCTCGACCCCATCGCCCTCTCCTGCACCCGTTCCCGATCCTCCCGCATCCCTCCTCTCGATCCCCATCTCCCTCTTGTTCCCGTGCCCGCAGCCATGGCCCTCCTTGCGCGACCCCTCTCCCTTTCCCCTAGCCGCCTCCTCCCTCCACCGGCGCCAGCCGCCCCGTCGCCCGAGCGCTCAAGAGAGCAGCTCCTCGAGCCTCATCGCTGCTGCTTCCTCCCTCTGCCGCCAGAGAGGAGCGAGAGCCTCTCGCTCGAGCCACGCCGCCGGCCAGTCCCTCTTCCTCTCCAAGCCACGCCGGTGACCCCATCGGTGCAGCCAACTCCGGCGGCTCTCCATCGCCTGCGCCTCCAGCGCCTGATCCCGCTGCCCGAGCCATCCCGTCGCGCCTCCTCCACCCCGCAGCCATCGCCCGGAGCTGCTCCTTTTGCCGAGCGCCACCCCGAGCCCCAAGCATCGCCCCTGCTCCCTCCTTCGCCAGCACCCTGCCTCCTTCACGCCTCCCCATCAGCATCGCCGTGGCCCTGTTCGCGTGAAGCCCCTGCGCCACCACCATCAGCGCACGGCGTCTCCGACCCGTTCCGCCCCTTGCTGCTGCTGTAGGCCATGAGCTCGCGGCTACCGCACGGACGCCAAGACCGAGACCGCCCCGAACCACGTCGTCTCGCTGGATCGTCAAGACCATCTCGGTTTTTGCAAGTACCTCCACGCCCGAAGATGTTGGATGCGCCAAGTTCCACTACGATAGGCACCACTACTGTTGCTGAGAGTTTCATCAAGTTCAACTACATCGACCTACGAAACGTGAACGACTACCGTCGCCGAGACCGCAAGTACCACGACTAACATGTACGGCTACACGACGACCCGCCAAGACCCTGAACAACTACCGCCGCCGTCGTGTACCACTACTTCCACTACCGTCGCCACGTGAACAACTACTTCCGACGATGTCCCGAGAACGTCTACTTCCATCTACACCGCATCAAACTCGAACTGCCCCGAAAACGCACGCTTCAAAGGTATAACCGCCGAGAACGACCGCCGTGGACCGAATGCATGTGTTGAATGAGATGCTCGAGTTTTGCACCGTGATCGAATCGTCCTTGTGATGCCCCTCTTTTGCCGTGCCACCGTCCCGTGGGAACCCGGAAGCCTGGATCACCCCACCATCTTGCATGACACGCTCACGCCTCCTTTTGCACTGGTATCTCTGTGAGCTACCGGAACCGATATGTTGCCGTGGCATCATTTTCGGATATGTTGCCGTGGCACCATTTTTGTTTCGCCGCCGTGGCACCTTTTTCCTTCCGCCATGGCGACAAATGCTTCATAACATGTTCATGTTATCATTTTCATAAAAATTGCATAAAACTTGTATATGTCATCCGCATCATGATAACAACATTTAAAATGTTTAAACTTGTTGTTGCATTAAATTGCTAAATGCATATGGGGATTTACCGGATTTGTTGTTTTTATATCCGGCCCCATTTAAATTGTTTAGATGGTATAGTTTATGTTATGCTTCACCTCTTGCCATGTTTAACAACAGTTAATATTGTTGGGTAGCTTAAACGAGAGATAACTAAATAATTGATGTGGTGTTTTGTCAACATGCACCTCGTTGCATATTGAGCTTCACTTAACTTGTAGTATTGTTTGTTGCACTTTGCCATGCCATGCCTCATTAAACCGGACATGCATCATACTTGTTTGTGCATCATGACTTGTTTATGCTTGTGTGTTTACTATGTTGTTTGTTCCTTTCCGGGTTGCTTCTCATGTTAGCTTCGGTTTCGTTCCGGAGTTGTGAGGATTCGTTCGTCTACGGCCGTTTGTCTTCTTCTTGGATTCGTTCTTCTTCCTTGCGGGATTTCAGGCAAGATGATCATACCCTCGAAATCACTACTATCTTTGCTATGCTAGTTTGCTCGCTCTTTTGCCATGCCAATGCTACGATGCCTACCATTTGCTTGTCAGCCTCCCAAATTGCCATGTCAAACCTCTAACCCACCATGTCCTAGCAAACCGTTGATTGGCTATGTTACCGCTTTGCTCAGCCCCTCTTATAGCGTTGTTAGTTGCAGGTGAAGATTGAAGTTTGTTCCTTGTTGGAACATGGAGATGTCGTTCCTTGTTGGGACATTTATTTACTTGTTGGGATATCACAATATATCTTATCTAATTAATGCATCTATATACTTGGTAAAGGGTGGAAGGCTCGGCCTTATGCCTGGTGTTTTGTTCCACTCTTGCCGCCCTAGTTTCCGTCGTATCGGTGTTATGTTCCCGGATTTTGCGTCCCTTACGCGGTTGGGCTATAATGGGAACCCCTTGACAGTTCGCCTTAAGTAAAGCTTCTCCAGCAATGCCCAACATTGGTTTTACCATTCGCCACCTAGCCTCTTTTCCCTTGGGTTTCGCGGACTCAAGGGTCATCATTATTTTACCCCCCCGGGCCAGCGCTCCTCTGAGTGTTGGTCCGAACTGAGCTGCCTGCGGGGCCACCTCGGGGAGACTTGAGGGTTGGTTTTACTCGTAGCTAGTCTCATCTGAGTGTGCCCTGAGAAAGAGATATGTGCAGCTCCTATCGGGATTTGTCGGCACATTCGGGCGGTGTTGCTGGTTTAGTTTTACCCTGTCGAAATGTCTTGTTGTACCGGGATACCGAGTCTGATCGGAATGTCTCGGGAGGAGGTCTATTCCTTCGTTGACCATGAGAGCTTGTGATGGGCTAAGTTGGGACACCCCTGCAGGGATTTGAACTTTCGAAAGCCGTGCCCGCGGTTATGGGCAGATGGGATTTTGTTAACGTCCGGTTGTAGAAAACCCGAAGTCGACCTTAATTAAAATACATCAACCGTGTGTGTAACCGTGATGGTCTCTTTCCGGCGGAGTCCGGGAAGAGAACACGGTGTTGGAGTTATGCTTGACGTAGGTTGCTATAGGATCACTTCTTGATCATACTTTTATCGACCGTGCCTTGCTTCTCTTCTCGCTCTCTTTTGCGATTGTAGCCACCATATATGCTAGTCGCTTGCTGCAGCTCCACCTCATTACTCCATCCTTCCTATAAGCTTAAATAGTCTTGATCTCGCGGGTGCGAGATTGCTGAGTCCCCGTGGCTCACAGATACTTCCAAAACCAGCTTGCAGGTGCTGATGAGTCTGTGCAAATGACGCAACCAAGCTCAGGAGGAGCTCGATGAAGATCTTGTCCTTTGTGTTGTTTCCGTTCTAGTTGATCAGTAGTGGAGTCCAGTTGGGGTCGATCGGGGACCTTTGTCGCATTTGGGGTTCTTCTTTTATTTTGGTTCCGTAGTCGGACCTTGATTGTATCTGGATGATGTAATGCTTAATTCATGTAATTGTGTGAAGTGGCGATTGTAAGCCAACTATGTATCCTTTTCCTTATTATATTACATGGGTTGTGTGAAGATTACCTCACTTGCGACATTGCTTTCAATGCGGTTATGCCTCTAAGTCGTGCTTCGACACGTGGGAGATATAGCCGCATCGAGGGCATTACAAGTTGGTATCAGAGCCTTCCCCGACCTTAGGAGCCCCATTGCTTGATCGTTTTTAGCGGCCGAGTTTGAGTCTAGAAAAAAATGTTTTGAGTCATTTAGGAATTATATATCGGAGAGTTAGGAATTCTTTTTACTCCCCAGTCTCTTCATCGCTCTGGTAAGGCATCCTGACGTAGAGTTTTGACTCTTCTCTTCTCAAATTTCACTAAATTTTTTTAGGATCAAGCGGGTATCTTGGAATCATTCCGATGGTTTTATGACGAGAACATTGTCTTGGTGCCTCCTGTCAGGGGTTTTGTGGAAGTGTCCCGGGGAGTTGAGCTCTGAGGTGTTGTCGTCATAATTTTATCCTTGCAGTTCTGGAATACCTGAGTTTAGTACGCCGACATCGAAAATCTCTTTTATGCAGTTGTTGGTGAGATAACCCCAATAACCCAGTACTGAGGTGAGTACGGGAGTATTGCCATGACTCGTATAACGGATGCTTTTCGAAGGTTGAGGTAGACGATTTCCGAAGGTTTCTTGGTTATGTGTTGAAGGATGGATACAACTGGATGTAGGATTTGTTAGTTTTGGGTGAGATATTATGCTTCCCCTGTATCCCCAACACCTGATTGCATAACCTGAAAATTTCGGGAGTTTCATAGGTGGGAATTCAAGTAGCTCTTAGGATATCTTTCCGACAGATGTATGATATGAAATTGGGGTTCGACGTCTAGTGGTCCGCCTATTCACGGTCGGTTTTACAGTGGTCTCGTTGTGTCTTAAAGAGTCCTTGGCTATGCCGACTCGGGGATGCTTCGTATGTCATGTGCACTGCCTTGTACATGATGGTGCTGTACGATCGAGCCCGTGTAGGCCCCACCACGAAAACTTCGGACGAAATCTCTATCATATGTTTGTTCCAGCTCATTCTGCAAGCCAAATCCTTTGTTTTGTTTTATTTGTGGTATTCGAGTTGCTTCGAAGTCAAAAGTTGATTCCATACCTTTTCCAAATGGTGTTCTCATATTCCTATGTGAATACTAATCCTTCTTGATCATCGAGTCTGTCTTGTCAATCCTTTTTTTAACCGGTGTGTCTCTCCTCAAGTGGATCCGTTCACGTCAACATTTGCAAGATCATTTATCACTTCTTCTCAACGGTGTTGTTTCATCCGTCTCCAAGTTGCCTTTGTTTTTCCCACCCTCCCTCCCTTTTGTTTTTCTTCAAGGACTAAGATTTCTTCTTCAAGTATCCATTTTATTGATGGGAAGTTTCTCCATTCTTTTCCGTCAATGTTCTTTTCCGGTGATTCTCATGAAGATTCTAATGGAGCTTCAAGTTCGTCATTCCTCGTTCTTTTCTTCTCCGGTGGATTTAATTCAAGCTTTGGTATTAAGCATACTCCTTTTCTTTTTTTCCCAATGTTTTTCTTATGCCGGTGCACCTCTTAATCATCCATCTCTCGCTATTAAATTGTTCCGGAGTGCTCAAGATATCTCGAAGATTCGTGTTTCCACTCTGCATTCGTTCAAGCTCTTTCGAGATTGGTATCTCATTCAAGTCATTTAATTCAACCGGTGCAACATCTCTTTTAAATCTTTTCAACGGTGTTCTTTTGAGTGGGCCCTAACCCACAGGTTTTTTCCCAGGATCTTACCTGACTCTTCTATTTTCCCAAAGCTATCCTAAATTCTTCTCCAAGTTTGACGTAAGAATGATTTATCATCAGTTAAATGCTTTTCTCCAAGATCTTTCAAATTCTTTTCATAGTTGGCTCAACCTCTTCGCTTTTGATTCTTCCGGTGTGCCTCAATAATTCTTGGTGGTGTTTCTCGTTGTCATTCTCATCATTTGAAGACCATATCTGTTATATGCTAGGCTCGTCAAGTTTAACCTGAGTATTCCGCGTGTGCAACTGTTTTGCACCAGTTGTATTTGAACGTAGAGCCTATCACACCCGATCATCACGTGGTGTCTCAGCACGAAGAACTTTTGCAACGGTGCATACTCGGAGAGAACACTTCTTGATAATTAGTGAGAGATCATCTTAAAATGCTACCGTCAATCAAAGCAAGATAAGATGCATAAAGGATAAACATCACATGCAATCAATATAAGTGATATGATATGGCCATCATCATCTTGTGCTTGTGATCTCCATCTTCGAAGCACCGTCGTGATCACCATCGTCACTGGCGCGACACCTTGATCTCCATCATAGCATCGTTGTTGTTACGCCATCTATTGCTTCTACGACTATCGCTACTGCTTAGTGATAAAGTAAAGCAATTACAGGGCGTTTGCATTTCATACAATAAAGTGACAACCATATGGCTCCTGCCAGTTGCCGATAACTTCGGTTACAAAACATGATCATCTCATACAATAAAATATAGCATCACGTCTTGACCATATCACATCACAACATGCCCTGCAAAAACAAGTTAGACGTCCTCTACTTTGTTGTTGCAAATTTTACGTGGCTGCTACGGGCTTAGCAAGAACCGATCTTACCTACGCATCAAAACCACAACGATAGTTCGTCTAGTTAATGCTGTTTTAACCTTCGCAAGGACCGGGCGTAGCCACACTCGATTCAGCTAAAGTGAGAGAGACAGACACCCGCCAGTCACCTTTAAGCACGAGTGCTCGTAACGGTGAAACCAGTCTCGCGTAAGCGTACACGTAATGTCGGTCCGGGGCGCTTCATCTCACAACACCGCTGAGCCAAAGTATGACATGCTGGTAAGCAGTATGACTTGTATCGTCCATAACTCACTTGTGTTCTACTCGTGCATATGACATTTATGCATAAAACCTGGCTCGGATGCCACTGTTGAGGAACATAGTAATTTCAAAAAAATTCCTACGCACACGCAAGATCATGGTGATGCATAGCAACGAGAGGGGAGAGTAATGTCCACGTACCCTCGTAGACCGTAAGCGGAAGCGTTATGACAATGCGGTTGATGTAGTCGAACGTACGGCACCTCCGAGTTCAGCACACGTTCAGCTCGATGACGACCACCGGACTCCGATCCAGCAAAGTGTCGGGGATGAGTTCTGTCAGCACGACGGCGTGGTGACAATGATGATGTTCTACCGGCGCAGGGCTTCGCCTAAACTCCGCGACGATATGACCGAGGTGGAATATGGTGGAGGTGGGCACCGCACACGGCTAAGGAACGATCACGTAGATCAACTTGTGTGTCATGGGGTGCCCCCCTGCCCCCGTATATAAAGGAGCAAGGGGGGAGGTGGCCGGCCTTAGGAGGGGGCGCGCCAAGTGTGGAGTCCTACTAGGACTCCCTAGTCCTAGTAGGATTCCACCTCCCTTGTTGGAGTAGGAGAAAGGGAAAGAGGGGGAGAGGAAGAAGGAAAGGGGGGATGCGCCCCTTGTCCAATTCGGACCAGAGAGGGGGCGCAGGCCTCCTTCCTTTTGGCCTCTCTCCTCTATTCCCGTATGGCCCAATAAGACCCATATACTCCCCGGCGAATTCCCGTAACTCTCCGGTACTCCGAAAAATACCCGAATCACTCGGAACCTTTCCGAACTCCGAATATAGTCGTCCAATATATCGATCTTTACGTCTCGACCATTTCGAGACTCCTCGTCATGTCCCTGATCTCATTCAGGACTGCGAACTCCTTTGGTACATCAAAACTCATAAACTCATAATATAACTGTCATTGAAACCTTAAGCGTGCGGACCCTACGGGTTCGAGTACTATGTAGACATGACCTAGAACTATTCTTGGTCAATAACCAATAGCAGAACCTGGATGCTCATATTGGCTCCTACATATTCTACGAAGATCTTTATCGGTCAAACCGCATAACAACATACGTTGTTCCCTTTGTCATCGGCATGTTACTTGCCCGAGATTCGATCGTCGGTATCTAATACCTAGTTCAATCTCGTTACCGGCAAGTCTCTTTACTCGTTACGTAATGCATCATTCCGTAACTAACTCATTAGCTACATTGCTTGCAAGGCTTATAGTGATGTGCATTACCGAGAGGGCCCAGAGATACCTCTCCGACAATCGGAGTGACAAAACCTAATCTCGAAATACGCCAACCCAACATGTACCTTTGGAGACACCAGTAGTACTCCTTTATAATCACCCAGTTACGTTGTGACGTTTGGTAGCACCCAAAGTGTTCCTCCGGTAAATGGGAGTTGCATAATCTCATAGTTACAGGAACATGTATAAGTCATGAAGAAAGCAATAGCAATATACTAAATGATCAAGTGCTAGGCTAACAGAATGGGTCATGTCAATCACATCATTCTTCTAATGATGTGATCCCATTAATCAAATGACAACACATGTCTATGGTTAGGAAACACAACCATCTTTGATTAATGAGCTAGTCAAGTAGAGGCATACTAGTGACTATATGTTTGTCTATGTATTCACACATGTATCATGTTTCCGGTTAATACAATTCTAGCATGAATAATAAACATTTATCATGATACGAGGAAATAAATAATAACTTTATTATTGCCTCTAGGGCATATTTCCTTCACCTATAGGGCAAGCCTTCCAGAAGAACACCACATTGTGGTGTGGAACTTCCAAGAAAAGGTAGTCACCTCAAAAGGGACAAACCTTTAATTTCCTTAAAACATATAGAGGTAGTCGACCACCTAGTGGTGCCTCACTCTTATGGACAATTCCCATTGATCATAGCCTCCACAACCTTATGTTATCTATAACACATGAAGGTAATCACCATAAAATGGCATGAACCTCTCAGTTGTGCATCAAACTTAATTCATAGCTATGATGGCGTCCCATAAGTTGTGTATGCATGGAAGGTAATCATCAAAATATGCAAGTGTTTTGCATAATTCTCTTCATAGCATAATATGCAGCATAGTCACCACTGCCTTGGATTCATCTCCTGATGGAGTATTTACACTATAGTCACAACCAATGACAAATGCTATGAAATTTCCAATTATTTGGAAAAAAAATCATGAAGGTAGGCACCAACAGTGTAGGCCTCATAATGGCTATGTCATAAGTATTGTGCCATCACTTTTGCTTTGAACACATGGAGATAATCACTACTAAGTAGTGTAGACCTCACTCTTATGGAGCATCTCACAACCTTGTGTTAACTAAAAGCACATTGAAGGTAAACACCACATGGTGATGTAGACCTCACAGTTGTGAACGAAATTAATTTATTCCATAATGCAATTCATAAGTTGTGTGCAAAATTGAAGGTAGTCATTATGTCGAAATGACATAATATGGACCTTACAATTACGGTGAATAATCTGCAGTTATGCAGTAGATAGCATTTGTCCATATCCTTTGTGACAAATGTATAATTGACATAGTCAGGCAGATTCATACACTTCACTACCTTATGTTTCCCAAATTTGCAAGCGAGTTCCATATCTATGTGAATAATGGAATCAACATATTGCTTTGCAACAGTATTACTCATGTAATACAAATAAATGCAGAAGTATAGACATACTTGTGCAACATATATGAGGACTTAGGGCCTCAAACGGTCATTTTACATGATGTAAAATGATGCATAATCAATTATTACGCAATTCAGCAAGACTCATTGGTCTATTATGTATATTTGCTCTGAAGCCTGAGGCATAAAACACAAATAACAATAACCTTACGGTTAAAGTGCTGAAAATAGCAAGCCCAATGGCTTGATAAAGTCCAACGAGCCCGATTGCTCTACTGTAATTTTCAACAAGCCCGTAGGGCTAAACCACAAGTCTCAATAAGCTTGGGTCATACATAAAATTACATGGACTTGTACAGGACTATCAAATAATCCAGAAGCTGATTTGCAAAATCGGCAAAGAGATAGGATTTCACATCCTTCTCCCGTGCGGTTACTCTCTCTTGGAATAACCGCCGCCGCCGGTTGGAACCTGTGCGCCCCCGTGGTGGTGTGCCACCGCCGGCCAGGCCTCGCACTGGCCCTGATTTCCGCCGGTTTGCCCCGGTTTGACCATGCGCTATAGTCCTGCTCGCCACCGGCTGGTGTCGTGGTACCGCGCGCCGAAAATCGTCGCCGCTCTGCAGGATGCTACGCTGGAGGCCCCTGTCGCGCGACACGGGGGCAACTGCCTCCGCGCCGTGATTCGCGGTCACCGGCAGCCGCGGAGGTCTCCATTGGCCGCTGTCTCCACATCGAAGCTGTGGGCGACAGCCGCCTCCTCCTTGGTTTGGTCGTCTATGGACGCCGGCCGAAGCCGCGCTTGTAGGTGCGGGAGCGAGGACGCCGTCGTGCGCCAAGAACCGCGTCGCTTCGTTGACGGTCGTGAAGACCAAGAGTGCCTGTACACCGAAGATCGCGTCGCTTCCATGGACGGCGTCGAGGACGTCCATCATCGCCTTATGCGTGCGCCCTGACAACTGCCGCACGCGTGCTCGTCGAAGACACTGTGCCGAATGAATAGATGCCATCGCCAGTTATTCCGTTGCGATTGTTCCTGTGCATGCCTTTAATTCAATTGAATAATTCTTAGATCATTGATTAAACATAAGAGGATAAAACCCAAATGAAAAAAAATGCTGATGATTTGTCCTTAGAACGGCGGCATGCATGTCGATGACTTGCGCCGCGGCATCAAACAACGAGGGCAAATGCTCTCAGGCAGATTGACGAAGTGAATCTCGCTTCGTCGGCGTACATACAAAACACAATAAATTATGAGATTGTGGTTCTTAATCACAAGAAGACAACCAAATTAGCATTATCCTGATTGATTTTCTATACACATGCTCGTCGATGCGTGGTTGCGATTGACCACAGAGTCCGCGAAGCGTGGAGTAGCCGGATTCCTGTGGGCGCTTCCTCCGCCGGGAACTGCGGCTACAGGGTCGAAGGCCACCGCACGCGCTGAGCGCCTCCCATGATGTTCGTTGTCTCAAGCAGGCCGGAGTCTGTGCATAACTGTTGTTTCCGATGCCATCGTAGTCTAGTTGCTCCGAATTGCTCTCTCGGTAGAGGCTATGTGCTGATAACGTATTGTAATATCAAACTAAAGGAGATAAAGGAAAGACACAAATGATTCTCTTAGTCAATTGCAATGTAGGAGACCTATTTATATACAGTCTGAAGGGGTGTGTTGGGGAGACACCTCTTCGCCAACAGACGCCTCCTGGAAGACATCCCTCCCATACAATTGATCACATAAATTATTTCTTAACAATTGTGAAAGGGGTGCGAAAGCTTGCGCGAGGTTATGGAGGCACCACCGCAAGTTCAAGGAGTGTGAGTTCAAGGAGCATCCGTTCGTGATGGGGAGTCCATTGTGCCACGCTTGACCACCATCGCCGAATACAAGGTGGTGCTCAAGTTTCTGTGTGCAGTGCCGCTCAAGTACAATCCGATGGCAATGACCATCAAGTCCTTTGTCGACCTGAATAAGCTAATAACATATGACATGCTAACTTAGGAGTAATTAATTTACCAATAGTACAAATGGACATCAAATTATGTTCTCTATAGTAAGAATTTACATTTTATCAATCATAATGATGTAATTGGACACAACAAATTGTGTGTGTGTGTGCGCGCGCGCACGCAGATAGCACCATAAACCCTTAAGGCCTTGTTCGGTTTGGGAGGGTTTGAAGAGGTTTGAAAGGGATTGAAGGGGATTAAATCCCTTGCAAGTCAAAATCCTTCTCAAACCTCCCCAATTCCCTTCAATCCCTGTGGCAAGGGAATTAACCGAACATGGCCTAAAGTGGTAATGAGTAATGAATCAATAAGAAATTGGAGAACGGGGACAACGTACCTCAAATTAGGTTGTCCGCTGCAGCTGCATGCATGCACACCGCCGGCCGCCGTGTGCAGGACTGTCCGTGATGGACGGGGCGGACAGGCGGCGACAGCAGCCGGGGAGGCAGGGGGCGAGCCGACTAGATCGGAAGCGCATAATCGGTGCAATGGCTGTTACCCTCACGCGCGGAGCTGGGCCGGTCCACGTGACAGGTCGTGTCTTTTTTCTCACAGACCAGTTTTGTGTTATTTCTGTGTCTGTTTCTCAGTCTTTTTTTATTGGTTTACTTTGGTTTTTTTATTTTTCCTTTCTGCTTTTTGAATTTCTGCTCTTTTCCTTTTCTCAACTCATTTAAATTCATGAACATTTTAAAATTCACTAATATTTTTTTTGGAACCGAAACATATTTTGAATTCATGAACATATTTTGACTTCACAACATTTTTTTTATTCGTGAACATTCTCTGAATTTGTGAATATTTTTTATATCTCAAAAATTATGTAAATTGCAAACATATTTGAGTTTCATGAACATTTTTTGAATTTCATGTAAAATATTCAAAATTAACGAACATTTCTTGAAAAGGTGAATTTTTTCTGAAATTTCTGAGTATTTTCTGAATTTTGGGAACATATTCTGAATTGACAGACATTTTCTGAAATTCGTAAATATTTTTTGAACATATTTTGCGTTGCCTAATGTTTTAAAATTAACGGATATTTTTTGAAAATTCAAAGCATATTTTTAGGCAAACTCGGAAATAGCTTATAAATGCGTACCTTACGCGTGGATCTGGGCTGTCCTACGCGGCAAATCGTGTTTTTTTTTCTCGTAAACCAATTTTGTATTATTTCTGTGTTTCTTTTTCCGTCATTTTTACTGGTTTTCTCTTGGTTTTTTTGTTTTTCCTTTGTATTTTAAGTTTTTTATTTTTCTTTTCTAAACGCACCCCATATGTTCCAAATTCCCAAAGAATTTTGAACTCATGAAACATTTTTCAATTCCATAATTTTTTTGAAAGTACAAACATATTATGAATTCATGAGCATTTTTTAAAATTAGAACATTTGTTTATGTCTCATACCTATTTTAACTAGTATAATGCCCGTGCGTTGCTACGGGCTCCTTGTATATGACAATGGTTGTATGATATATACTTTACCCTCGTACTAATCATGCTTACCCATCATTGTCGACCTTTTTTTATGTAAAGACCCTCTTTCTCACCCTGTCTCTCATCTCCACTCTCTTCTTTCTCTCTCTCCATCCATTTCCCTATTGTGCCCCCATCTTCTCCATCCTCTCAAATTCCCTCAATCAGTTATTTAAGTGTTTGATTATACACAAAATAATATTTTTCAGGATTAATTATTATACTTGCCACCACAATAGAAGGAATTTCATGGAAATTGTTGTGGGCAATTTGCTCTATCCTTAAAAGTTTTCAGGAGCCATGGCAAAATATTTTTGTGGAGCACTACAACACACTCCACACATATGGTGGTGTAATTTTTCTGTTTCTGATAAGAAAACTTATAATTTTTTTATCTATTTGTGTGAAGCATTGTAAGCAGGATAGTTCAGTTATTGTGGATGTCATGATATGAACGGAATATTGCAAGTTTAAAATATTTGATGGCAATGACTATCATAAACCAAGTCATTACAAACACTACTTGCCTTGGTCCATCAAGGATTCTCGAGATTTTAGTACTGTAATATCAAGTCAACACTGTTTAGAAAACTTAGCCCATTGAATAACCTTAGCAAGAACTTTTTTTACACAAAGCGAAGTGCTACTATTTATACATCAAAGCTTAACCAGCCTGCAGATTTTTCCTACATTCGAAACCAATTAACTCTTCTATGAGGTAGTTATTTCACCAAATTGCAAATTTCTTCTGATTACCGCCATCCCCTTATAGCAGCACCCCTCATAAGCACTCCTACTTTCTACCAAGAACTTGAATATTCATCAAATGTTATTGTCTCATTTTCTTCCTTGACGTAGGAATCCGTATACTATTTATTTTCATGGATATAGGGTGCTTTGCTTCAACTATGGTATAGATATTCTGCCATGTCGTTTGTAGAACCGTGTTTACTTTGTAGTATCCAATGTATCGTGCACCTGCGTCTTCTCGCCTTATATTCTCAACTGCAGATAAGGCTTCGAAAACAATGGTCACGTGCAAGATCTTGGCTAAAAAAAGGCATTGATGGTAGCTATCTGCAGGCTTTCTTCAGTCACCAGCTCTGACTGTGGTGTCTCCGCTGATAATTCTACCTTGGTTGTAGGCAAGTAGGCTGGTATGTTCATCTAGTATCAGGAACTCCTCTTCGCATCTGAATTTTGGCGAAACAACAATTGTACTGAGACCAGAAGCATAATCATGGAGGTAGCTCAGTTTTCAAGGCATAAGCCTGGTAAGCTATCCCAAAAAATGAACAACCATCATGAAAATCCATATGGGAAGGGAGTATTAATTACTAACCAGAAGAACTTGATGCCGAGGAATGGTCATTACGCGTGCCCAAATAAAAGGAATTGATTATAACTTGGAAGATTATGCGTACCTAAAAGAATAACTGAGTAGTGAATGCTCAAGCATCAAAAACTTTTCTACTGGCTTTTCCTTACCACACATCAAGTCAATCTTAACATTTTTCCGACCCCATGTCTTCTCCCTTCAGTGGCAACTTAGAAGATTTCTGCACACAGGGTAAAATCATGAAGCACTTGTAAAAGAATCTAAAACTATTGTACTTAACTATAGAATAAATAGAAGACATATCAGACTTGAGTATAGAGCCAACGTTCAACATCTTTCAACCATTTTAAACAAAATGATGACAGATCCACTACGCCCCTTGCTAACTCACTAAAACGCCTGCCCACAAAATCAACACTGAACACTCGTGGCGCTGAATAAAATAAATCAACAACACTTCCCCCAAATAAATGTCAATGTGGACATGAAACTGTATGGATAAATCAATAACGATTTTGGTATGCCTATGTGTGTACCTGCGCATCATGACAAGACATACTTTGCCATCCATGGGAACGAGGCTGAAACTGTACACGCCGGCCTTGGACAAGGATATCGAACTGTTGACCGGCGGTAGGGGAAGGAAGAACTATGCGGAGAGGCGCTAAAGGGGTGCTCTCCCTCACAACTATTCCATGGCCGACCGCCACAGCGAGCCGACCATCATAGATCACAAATGCAGGGACCCCTTGACTGACACGTCGACCATGCCTCAACCGGCCAGCATCGGCGCATTGCCACCACGCTCATTTCTGCTCTCCCTCCTCTCTTTCATGGCTGGCACAAGGGGATGGGATGAGATGGACGGGATGCAACCCTTCTCCTCTCTCTCAAGCGGGTCATGGAGCTGCATTTTTACATGAGATTACATGGAGCTAATGTAGTGATCAATTATGAACTGTTTATTCGGTACAACTTATCTCCAGAGAGTAACTGCCACATACGGCATGAAACGAAAAACAATTGAAGCACAACTCAAAATATGGTTAAGCAAAGCCTGGGACGAACCTTGGTGCCAATACATAAATTATTTCAGTAAGCAAATGTAGATAAGAATAAACAACCAGTACTATAAATATCAAGGACCTACACAGTAACACATGCAAATTTGGCTCTAGGGCACTACAATTGCATGCCTTTTGCTCCAGGTCAACAAAAAGTTGAAATTTTCTTAATACAATTACAATTATGTGGCAAATTGCTGAGCTAATTCAAATCTGATGAAGTAAGATCAATTTATTAAATCAATGAACAGCATCAAGTGTTACTTACAGGGGCTGGACACTCGTAATCGATACCAGCAGAATTGATTCTTTTGCGACACTTCTCATCCCGCTTTACAATTCCTTCAAGCATCCTCTAGTGCTCTTCTACTATTTTATCCTAGTAACACAAAACAACTTATATTAATCTACAGCATAAAATTTTGCATTCCAGCTGTAGTTAGCAATAGATTACCTTACTAAGCCTCTTCCTGTTCAATTGCTACCCGGTCAATTGGTACAAATCCCTTCCGCACACCTTTCCATCTAGAAGAGATACACTATACGGACATTGTAGATCATAAGAATTATGTTCTCATTTTAATCAAAACGCAAATAACAGTAACTATGTACAGCTATATGTTACAAAGTACATGGAAAGAAAACTGTAGTGTTGTGAGTTACTGCAACCTCCGTATAAAGTACAAAAAAAGAACAAGGATTCAAGAACAAATATAGGCACATAAATGAAATTTAACACAAGGAGCTTGCAAGTTCTTGCAAGAGCTTACCACCAATTCTTAAGCTTACCGGCTGTTTGGCCCACCTAAACTGGATGTTCCATTATGGAAATCGAGTAGCAGAGGCGAACATCTACAATGCTATAAATGAAAATGAACTAATCAAGTATTCATACAGATCAAATCTTACTGCTAGGAAACAATACAGTGCTACTCATCTTGATTTGACAAATTACGACAAAACCTTTTTTGCAAAAGTTATCTTAATTTATTGGTAAGTAGTGCTGCCAAGTTTGGTTTGGTTTGGAACTTGATGTCGTACCAACTAAGAGTATTGTCATCAGAGATGTTCAGAGACATACCAGAAGATGAACTTTGGGTAGATGTTAGTCTCAAGGAATTGTATGTGGGTTGGTCTGCCAATCATGGTCTTGAGATTCCGTCCATGGGGCAGATTAGTCGAAATTAACGCCACACCTCATGAATACATGGGTTTTAGATGATGGTACATGGATATGATCCCAACAATTAATATCTCTATTTCAAAATAAGGCGAATTAGTTTTCCGAAAGTTAATTTCAAGGGATAGCAGAAACAAGTGCTCGAAGCAAACATTACAAAGAGGTCATGATATACGAAAAACGATATGTACATTACAATAAATCGCCATACTCCATATACAAATAAAATTAGTTTTAAGTAATTGGACATCCATTATGAGATGCTAAGATTTGAATCATTAACTATGCAATTTAGTGGGAATTTGGCGTATCAAATCGCCCTTGTGCTCCACCTACTCGCTCCACAAAGAGAAAGTTGTACACACTTATAGAAAGAAACATGTAAATTTTGGTATTGATTTGTGCATGCTCGAACGACTTCTACCACACATGTAGAGGATTTAGAGAAAGAAGCACCGAGAGATTGAGCATCGTGGACTTCTACCACACACACAGGCCAGCCTCATTGTTGAAAGCATATGTCCCAATTCAGAGGAAAGTGAATGGTTGGCTGTGTACCTGGCTCCGTCACTGTTGAGGTCATGGGGCCAGATGCTGGTTGACTTGTGTGCACCCTTAAGCCTCAGCACCTCAGCACATATGTCATCGGTACTCCTATACTCAAATGGATGCTTCACACCTGCACCGACAAACCATCTCACTTCATCACCAACCCGAACACATCAAAGCTGGCAATTCACCGACAAATCCACATAGCCACAGCATCACTACTCAAAGTGAATACCATTAAACAACAAGCGGCAAGATGTGGAATTCATGGTAGCACATCTTCTTCTTTTTCGAGAGAGCCCGGCGAACACAACAAGCCGTAACCACATACCTGATGCCTTCTATTCCACTCCTTCTGTTCTAGAGATGCACGCCCAATGCTGACGTGACCTATCAATTGGGCACTTTTTAAACTTTAGCAAACCTTTTGATGGTCCTCACGTACAGCGAGAGATGATTGTGCATTATACATCTGATATACGAAATAAAAGGTGTCACTTACTGTGAGGGATGATCGCGTATTAATTTAATATTTACATATGATGGAATAAGCACATAATGTAGCGGCAATGTTTGTCTCTCCTTATTATTTGGCCACAACAAAGATAACGTTTTTGTGACAGCAAGAAACATAAATAGGAACACCTACAATGTATATATGAGAAAATCAAATTAAAACAAACACATGATTATAAAAGCACGTAGAGAGGTAGAACTGCATCATGGACCTGCAATTGAAGAGCACGTAGGTGTATCAAGTAACAACTCTTAACCAAAACTGGAAATAAATAAATAATAAATACAATCTATACCAGGCCTCGCAATGTCATAATCATTGTTTAAACGGCATACACATTGTCTGTACAAAAAAGAGCTAGAACAAAAATTAAAATCTGAAACAAAATTCAAAACCGAAACCTTTGTATGGCAGGCAATGCATAAGTTATAAAGCAAGATCTAGCAAGCAATCTGGCTATACATGTACAGTTTAATATCAAGTGCTTGAGTTAGGAAGATCTAGCCAGCAATCTAGTCCATGCACGTGAACTGGGATGAGGATAAAAAGGAAAAGGAGGGAGTGTCACTCTTTACATGAACATATCAACCAACCTCAGATCCCGGCCAGCCCCAGCAAGCCCTCGCCAGGAACGCACACGGGCCCCGCCGCTCGGTCCCCAGCCCGCACGGCCACACAAGACTCCCGCACTGGCGGCAGCCCAAGGGGCCTCCAAGCCGATGCGCGATCCGGCACGGAGGAGGGGCTGGCCCCGAGGAGCGGGGACCCGGCGAGTCAGTCCATCGGTCAAAAAAGACAGTATAAGAAGGTCCCTACCCCCTAGCCTCAGAGATGTGAATTGTGAGCGGCACCACGGATAAGCGCAGATAAATATGTGGTAGACCAAAAAACCATAAATTTCTAACACTGATAAAAGGGGGTGTTTTGCCTTTGGCACCGTGATAGAACCACTGGCCCATTTTCCCTAAGTAAATCAACAGTACTATTCAATTTCCACACATCAAGGGAAAGTAGCACCAGGATTTTCCTCACCTGATGATTGCCATACTGTACAACCAGGCGAGCATCTCGTCCGACTCCAGCTTATCATCTGAAGCCACTCCAGTCCTAGAGGAAAATTTTCTATCACATATATAACTTCGTCCCAAATCAATCCACACGCAATAGAAAAAGGTTGGAACTGTGCATCCAAACAACGTACCGGAAGAAGGGATCCCGCAGCCTTATCTCGAAGAGGGCCGCAGTGACCTCCACGGGGATCGGGAGGCAGCCGCTGCTCCGCCACGCCGCGGTCTGCACCAATGAAACAGTCAGAGATTTCTCACCATTCACCTAATACTTTTTTTTGGGGGGAGGGGATTAGGCCCGCGCATGGCCGCCGCGAGGATGGCGACTACTGCAACCTCGAAGAAGAAGAAGAGGGGAAGCTTCTTTGTCGTCGTCGTTTGGTTTGGGTGGCTGATCGATCCTCGAACAATTTTAGGCGTGCTTGAAAATCTTTTTGTGGCTGCGTTGACTCGCTTGGCCGCCGGATTGAGTCGTGCCATTTGGAAGCTCACTCGTTTGGCATAGGCATGTGTTTGATCGGATCACCCAATCCAATGGTTTACTTAACTTACGACTGTACGAGGACTGCTGTATCTTGACAGTGACTTTGGATCTTGTTGAGCTAATTCCAGACTCCACCCGCAGATGCAGATTCAGACTCCGCCCAGCTCGACCACGACACCAGTTTCCGGGCGGCGGCCGGTGGACGTCGCCTACATCTTCCGCCGCCACCATAGCCGAGCGGCGCCCTTCATCATGGCCGCTGTTTGGGGAGGGACGCGGTCCCGGTCGACGCGATCATCGGCCACAGACCGCGAGACGGGTGCGGCGGCGTGATTCGGACTGGGGACGGCGGCGCAGGCGCGGCGGCGGCCGGATTCGGACAACGGAGTCTATACGGGGTACGGCGGCGCAGGCACGGTGGCGGCGGGTGGCGCACGGCGGGGCGGAGCAAGAG
Organism: Triticum aestivum; assembly: GCF_018294505.1. Lineage (NCBI taxonomy): Eukaryota > Viridiplantae > Streptophyta > Magnoliopsida > Poales > Poaceae > Triticum > Triticum aestivum. The sequence continues at coordinate 130,840,893 of NC_057810.1, read as the reverse complement.
GTGGCGGCGAGATGGATGTCGAGGTGGGATCGAGGAGGCAAGGTCGTGCGGGACTGCAGGGTGGCGGCGGAGAACGATCTGCTGTGGGGACGAGACATCGATCGTACGGTTTTTTTGGCGCGGGTTTTTTTTTCGCGGGAGGAGGACGACGAAAAAAATCAGAGGTGAAAGGATGACGAAAAAAACCAGCGAAAATAAATCGCGCAGACTATTCACCAAGTCGTCCATTAGGAGTAGAGATCCACTAACATTGTATTCCAGGACATTTTTGGAATTTCAAGAAAAAAATCAAAATCAGCAACCATTTTTTTGAATGGGTGACTATTTTTTGAAACTCCTGAACATTTTCTGAATTTTGGGAACAATTTTTGAAATTCATGAACATATTTTAAATCGGTTCACATTTTTTGAAAATTTTAAGCATGTTATGAATTGGCAAACCTTTTTGAAAATTAAATAATATTTTTTAGTTCGTGAACAATTTTATGTTCATACAACATTGTTTAAGATGAAGGAAAAAACTGTACCATAAACATATTTCAAACCTATGAACATTTTTTAAAATTCGAAACAATTTTTAAATTATTGACATTATTTGAACTTTTGGACATTTTCACAAATTTGGAAGGGTTTTAAAATTCGTGACAAGTTTTAAATCCAGAACTTTTTTTGAAATCTCAAACTTTTTTAAATCCAGAACTTTCTTTGAAATCTCAAACTTCCAAGTCGCGCGTGGCGGGGGATGTGCAGTTACCTCGATTTTCACAGCGTGGGGCGTGGAATATGAGCTCCCGTCCGGGGCGGCTCCGCGTTTTCTTAGTTTTTCTTAGACTAGCGTTTTTTTGGCTGTGTTTCGGTCGTTGAGCTAGGGGATAGTTCGGGGCTCGCCTAAGGCAGGTTTATAGCCAGGTGGAATGCAAAGGCTATATCTCGCTTATAGCGAGTGTTCCTTCGGTCTCGCTTGAAGCGTCGAGAGTTGCAGGCAGGCCAATTCACGCATATTTAAAAGAAATAGACTAGGGGAAAAGGAACGTGCCAGGATTCATCCCGGGATCTCCTGGTTGCAGTGTAGCGCTTGCCACTGGGTCATCCAGTTCGTGTTAATTAGTAGGTCGTGACCTTGTTAAAGAAAACGGAAATGTTAACGCCCACACGTGTGGGCGTTTACACATCGCCCACACGCCTCCATCACCACTCATTTTGCCATGTATGAATAGATGACATCAGCAGAATTTTTTTTGGTTTTCGGCTTAAAAATATTGTATCTCCTAAATAAAAAAGCGAACTAAAAATCCGTTTTCATCATTAAATTCGTCTCGACGAGATCTTCGGAACTAGACCCCATGTTGATATGTTTCAACGATTTTTTTTCCAGAAGTTGCCATGATGTTTACACTGCAGTTGCCATAGGGCTTAAACTAAAGTTGCCATGTGGCAATTTTAGTTTGTAGATCATGGCAATTTTAGTATTTTGATGATGGCAACTCCAGTACTTTGATCATGAAAATTATTTTTTATATGAACCATGGCAATTTTACGTGCATGTATCATGGCAATTTTAGTTTATGGTTCATGGCAAGTCTAGTTTCTTAATTCCCCGTTTTATAAATGTCAAAATTTACTTTCAAATGTAGAAGAAAATAGCTGAAACATATGATGGCAACTTTAGTGTAAACATCATAGCAATTCATATGCAATAGACATGGCAACTTTTAATCCAAATTTTTTTCATCAAAACATATTAACATGGGATCTAGTTTCGAAGATCTCATCGTGAGGGATTTAATGGTGAAAATGGATTTTCAATCGGATTTTTCATTTAAGAGATAAACTATTTTAAAAACTGAAAATCCAAAAAGATTCCTGCATGCATGCATGCGATGATGTGGCAATCTGTTTACATTAGAGACGTGTGATGCGTCTCCCTTCCTGCCACACGTATGACAGTTAGCGCGACCCAAAGAAAAAGTGCAGATTTTCCACTCTTTTCTGGGTTTTTTTGTTTTTATTTTCTTCACTGCTTTTTCTTTGTGTTATTTCTCTATTTTGACAGATTTTCTTTCTTTCTTTTTTTCTTTAGTTTTCATTGTTTATTTTTGTTTTCACTAGCATTTTCCTTTTCTCCCTTTTTATTCATTTCTCTTTGGTTTTGCTTATTTTTTTCTTGTTTTCATTGGTTTTTCTTACATTTGCTATCAGCTTTTATTGTTTTTCTATAAACATTTTTTAATATATCTAACACATTTTTTATTACAATTTTAATTATTTTCAGATACAAGATTAGCTTTTATTTCAATACATGGCGAACAGTTTTTCTACACACAACTAACATTTTTGAAATGTTTGATTAACATTTTTGAAATGCCAGATTAACATTTTTTAATTCATGGTCACCATTTTTTTATTTTCAAATCCTTGATTAACATTTTTAAATACAATTTCAACATTTTCTCTTTTACATGTTTTTCTTAAATGCTTTATTAATATTTTTCAAATACTTGATTGTTTTGCCCTTTCTTCATGGCCCTAGCCTTTAATCTCAGATTGTTTTGCCTGTTTTTTTTTCCTTTCAACCCATGAGATTGAAATAGGATCCATGTTTGGCCATCATCATGGTATTGGCTCTGATGAGGACCAGGAATTGTTCTTCGCGACCTCACAATGTTTCCCTGTAAATCGTGGCATTAAATGGCACCGATCACCCTGCAAAAAAAAATGGCATCAATCATGATAATTAAAATACAATAATTTCCTTTTATTCGAGTGCTCTCCATGTGGTAGGAATAAAGTGGGAATGTTTTTTATGCTATTGAGTTCAAGCTTTCTAATTCTGGTGTTTTCCTTTTTTTTCTAAAGAGAATTCCTTATTTGGCCCTTTCTTAAAATTTGCCTCCCTATTTGGCCCAAAAGAAAATTTTCTCCCCTATTTGACACATAAAGTAAATTTTGTTCCTTATACGACACTTCCGTCATTTTTAGTCAATAACGGGGTTAAATCTGAGATGAAAAGACCATTTTGCCCCTAGTGCATTATGTAACAATCCTGGATGTAGTAAAAGAAGCAATCAGTTCACTGGTAGAAAAAGAGGCTTCTGTCCAGCCCCATTAGTCGCGAAACTGTAGGAACCGCGACTAATGAAGTCTTTAGTCGCGGTTCGGCAGACGAACCGCGACCAAAGGCCTGGGCCCAGGGCGCTCGGTGGCCAGCTGGTGCACGTGAGGGGATTTAGTCGCGGTTGGCCAGGCCAACCGCGACTAAAGGTGCCCAAAGGCCTTTAGTCG